>NC_052160.1:89452659-89574371 GCF_902713615.1 Scyliorhinus canicula
CCGCATTCATGCGTGCGGAACTTAGCTATAAGTTTTTGCTCAGCAATTTTGCGTGGTCGCGTCTCCTGAAGGCCTCCTTGTAGAATGCTGACCCGGAGATCAGAGGCTGAATGTCCTTGACTGCTGAAGTGTTCCCCAACTGGAAGGGAACAGTCCTGCCTGTTGATAGTCGCACGATGCCCGTTTATTCGTTGTCGCAGTGTCTGCATGGTCTCGCCAATGTACCACGCTTCGGGACATCCTTTCCTGCAGCGTATGAGGTAGACTACATTGGTCGAGTCGCACGAGTATGCGCCGCGTACCTGGTGGGTGGTGTTTCCACGTGTAATGGTGGTGTCCATGTCGATGATCTGGCATGTCTTGCAGATTGGGAAGAGGTAGACAAGGAAAAGGCTTGTGGGCCATATAAACGTTGACAAATAGAATTGGTGCTGTGGATATTCTGTGAAAACTTTAGCTTTATCCCCTCCCTGTATTGCACAGTGAACAGTGTCTCATGTGGTTTCATGGCCTACATTAAATCCTCTATTTCATGCAGTTTCTTCTGAATTCCTTATTGGATTTCTTGGTGACTATCTTTTTTTTTAATGGCCTCTAGTTCTGCTCTTCCCCATTAAAGGAAACATTCTCTCTCTGTGTCCACTCTCTCTCTCTCTCTCTGTGTGTCTTCTCTCTATCTCTCTCTCTCTCTCTCTGTCCACTCTGTGATACCGTCAATTCACTGTGAGACCGTGAGAACGAGTGAACATTAGGCTTTATTATCCATGAACTCGTCTGCCAGAGTTGGCTGTACAAATGAGTGCCACCCATACGGTGAATCACAGTCCGTGTAATTCACACTTATTATATATGATGTACTGTGTCTATGTAAGCTCGGTATACGAGCAGTTGCGCGGCTCTGCCCATAGGGGGAGATGAGGAGTTTGTACTGGGTTCCACCCTTGGCTCCGCCATGGCTCCGCCCATGGCTCCTCCCACTAACCAGAAGTATAAAGCTTGGCTCTGTTGTAAGACTATTAAAATCACTGTTCACTTCCAACCACGTGTCGTGTGAATTGATGGTCACATCAACCCACAGGTGGCCGGCCTATATATTGCCCCGGTGACTGGGGTTCCAGTGCAGTACCTGGAAGTAGACTGTATCATCGCTTCCAGGTCATAGGTCACAGCATTATACAGACAGTTCATGCTTAGGTGAATACATTCACCACATTCACCCCCTGTTAAAAAAATCAAGTCCAGCCGGGGTGACGTGGGGGTCATTAAATATTTAGTCTGTCTGGAGGCCGAATCGTTCTTTTGGACCTCCTCAGCTCTGGCGATGCGGCGGGCACGGTTGTCGCAGATAGTGACTCCGGGGGCGTTGTGTCTGGAGCTTGAGCTTCAGTCCGCGTGTCGGAGACAGTGGAGGGGTGGGGGTAGGCAGGGGGGTGGTGGGTGGCAGCGCAGGACAATACAGGAGACCCAGGGAGGTGTAAGGGGTGCTTGGGGTGGTGGTAGGCAGCGGGGAGGGGGCGCGTTGGCAGGGGAACCAGCTGCCGCCAGGTCTCGTAGGGAGACCATATCTTGCCGTCCGTCCTGGTGCGTGATGTAGGCATACTGGGGGTTGGCATGCAGCAGCTAGACCCTCTCGACCAGGGGGTCGGTCTTATGGCTCCTTGTATGCCTCCGGAGAAGGACAGGTCCCGGAGTTGTCAGTGTGGTAAACCACTGTTACACCTGTATTAGGTGATGTAAGGTAGGAACTGTACTACAGGTTTGCCGGTAGACCCTGCCTGCTGGCTCCGCCCAGTAGGAGGGGCGTGTCCTCTATTCAGCAGCCGTTTCGCCAGCTGCTGTGGGAGGCCACACATCTTACTGCAATAAAGCCACAGTTGTATCCAACCTTAGTCTTTGTACAATTGATCGTGCATCAGTCAGCCAGGATGGAAGCGAGACCCCAGAGATGGACTTCCAAGGGAAGACAAACAAACGGTCGTGAGGGGTCTCGTTTGTGGCTCTGCAGAGGAGCGATCTAATGAAGTGTAGGGTGTCGGGGAGGACCTCCTGCCTGCGGAGGGTCAGGAGCCTTCTAGACCGGAGGGCCTGCGGGTTATAGCTCGTAGTCCTGCTTGAGGCAATGCCTTTACTGAGCAGGTACTAACGCAGCTCATTGCTCATAAACGATGTGCCCCGGTCGCTGTGGATGTACGCAGGGAAACTGAACAGTGTGAAGATGCTGCGCAGTGCCTTTATCACAGTGGCCGAGGTCATGTTGGGGCAGGGGACAGCGAAGGGGAAGCGGGAGTACTCTTCAACGATGGTTAGGAAGTATATATTACGGTTGGTGGAGGGGAGGGGCCCTTTGAAGTCAATACTTAGGCGCTCAAAGGGCCGGGAGGCCTTTACCAGGCGCGCCTTGTCTGGCCGGTAGAAGTGCGGTTTGCACTCTGCACAGACCTGGCAGTCCCTGGTCATGGCCTTGACCTCCTCGGTGGAGAATGGCAGATTGCGGGCCTTAATAAAGTGGGTAAGCCGGGTGATAGAGGTCATCGTGGATAGCCCAAAGTCGGTCATCTTGCGCGCTGGCACATGTGCCGCAGGACAGGGCATCTGGGGGCTCATTGAGCTTCCCAGGACGATACTTGATATCGTAATTGTAGGTGGAGAGTTCGATCCTCCACCTCAAGATTTTGTCATTTTTAATTTTGCCCCATTGTGCGTTGTCAAACATGAAGGCGACCGACCGCTGGTCGTTGACTAAGGTGAACCTCCTACTGGCTTGGTCGTGCCTCCAGTGCCGCACGACTTCCGCTATGGCTTGTGCCTCCCTCTCGACCGAGGAGTGTCAGATTTTGGAAGCGTGGAAGGGTTCTGGAGAATGCTGCTGGCGTGCCCGCCTGGTTGAGTGTGGCGGCCAGTGTGACGTCTGCCGCATCGCTCTCTGCCTGAAAGGGGGCAGACTCGTCCACCGCCTGCATTGCGGCCTTGGTGATGTCGGCCTTGATGCGGCTGAAGGCCGAGTGGGCCTCAGCCGTCAGGGGAAATGTGGCGGTTTTAATAAGTGGGCGGGCTATGTCCACATAGTTGGGGACCCACTGGGCGTAGTAGGAGAACAGCCCCAAGCATCGTTTGAGGGCCTTGAGGCTGTGGGGAGGGGGGAGTTCCGTAAGGGGGTGCATGCGTCGGGGTCAGGCCCTAGGACTCCGTTCTCCATGACGTAGCCGAGGATGGCTAGTCGGGTAGTGCGGTAAACACACTTCTCTTTCTTATATGTGAGGTTGAGGGATTGGGCGGCCTGGAGGAACCTCTGAAGGTTGGCGTCATGGTCCTGCTGATCATGGCCGCAGATAGTAACATTGTCCAAGTACGGGTATGTAGCCCGCAAGCCGTACTGGTCCACCATTGGGTCCATCGTTCTCTGAAAGACTGAGACCCCGTTAGTGACGCCGAAGGGGACTCTGAGGAAGTGGAAGAGTCGGCCGGCAGCTCCAAAGGCAGTGTAGTGGCGCTCTTCCGGGCGGATCGGGAGCTGGTGGTAGGCCGACTTCAGATTGACTGTTGAGAACACAGGGTACTGTGCGATCTGGTTGACCATTTCCGCTATGCAGGGAGGGGGTACGCATCCAGTTCCATTAATCGGTTAATGGTCCGGCTGTAATCCACAACCATCCGATTCTTTTCCCCCGTCCGGACGACTACCACTTGCGCTCTCCAGGGGCTGTTCCTGGCCTCGATGTTCCCTTCCCTCAACAGTCCCTGGACCTCCGACTTGATAAAAGTCATGGATTGGGAACTGTACCACCTGCTCCTGGTGGCGATGGGCTTACAGTCGGGAGTGAGGTTTGCAAAGAGCCAAGGGGGGGGAGACCTTGAGGGCCGCGAGGCTGCATACCGTGGGTGGGGGGGGGGGGGGGGTGGGGGGGGGGGGGGGGGGCAGCAATGGTCTGCCGAACTGTAGGGTCAGGCTTCGGTGACTGCATGGAAGTCTAATCCGAGCAGTAGGGGGGCGCAGAGCTGAGGGAGGACCTACAGCTTAAATCGAGCGTACTCGGCACCCTGCATCGCGAGGTTAGCGATGCAGTACCCCCGGATCTGAACTGAATGGGATCCGGAGGCAAGGGAGATTGTTTGGGATGCGGGGTAGACGTGAAGGGAGCCTTACCGTGTCAGGGTGGACGAAGCTCTCCGTGCTCCTGGAGTCGAAAACACAGGGGTTCTCATGACTGTTGATCCGGACGACCATCATTCAGTTTTTCAGGTGCTTTGGCTGCGACTGGTCGAGGGTGACTGCGCCAAGCTGAGGGTCACAAAATGGCGGCCCCCATGAGTGGCATGTGTCAGGCTGGGTCCAAGGTGGCCACCCCCATCGGTCGCACGTGTCAGTCGGTGCCGGAGCCGACGGCCAAGATGGCGGCCCCCACGAGTCGCGTGTGACGGCCACTGTTGGAGCCGGCGGCCAAGATGGCGGCCCCCATGAGTCGCACGAGGCTGATGACGCATCTGAAGGGGGCGTTCCGGGCAGGCACGCAGCCACATTGCGGGGTCTGCGGGCCTGTGAGTCCACGGGTCAGGCCTGGTCAGTTTTTGATTTCTGGGCTTTAGGTCGGCCCAGACCGATTCTGGCGACACAGTCGCTGCACGTCGCTGTGCGGGCTGGGCAACGCTGCCGGGGGTGTTGACCCTGACTGCGGAAGTAGCACTGCGGTTCCCGGGGCTGGACTGGCAGCCACGCGGCACAGGCCCGCAACGTAGTTGGGTCCGACGGGGGCTGCGACAATGGTGTCCATGAGGGGTTCGCTGGGCCCACGGGGAACGCACTGAGGTTCTGGTAGGCCCCCTCTAACGAGGTGGGTAGTATTACCGTGTCCTGCAGGTCAGTAGTCCCATTTTCCAGCAGGCACTGCCTGATGTAGTTCGATCAGACCCCAGCCACGTAGGTGTCCCGGATCTGCAGCTTCATGTGCTCCTCGGCCGTCACATCCCGATAGTTACGGTTCCTTGCGAGTAGGGTCAGGGTTTCCAGGTGCTCGTCCAGCGATTTCCCCGGCGCGTTGACGGCGAGTCGTGATGAGGTGTTGGGCAAACACCTCGTTTATGGACTTCACGAAATGTGCCTTGAGGGTTGCGACCGCCGCCTCGTACGTGGCAGCTTTCTCTATCATCACGGAGATTCGATGGTCACCCCAGCGTGGAAGAGTCGCAGCTTGAAGGTTTCAGTGGGAGGCGTTGTGGGGGAGTCGAGTTAGGTCTCGAAGCAGTGAAGCCAATGTTCGAAGATCTCCTTGGCCTCTGACTCGCGTCGAGTTCGAGCTTATCTGGCTTTAGAGTGGCATCCATGGTGCTGTCAATGGATGATAGATTGTGACACCGTCAATTCACTGTGAGACCATGAGAACGAGTGAACTTTAGGCTTTATTAGCCATGAACTCGCCTGCCAGAGTTGGCTGTACAAATGAGTGCCACCCACAAGTGGCCGGACTATATATGGCCCCAGTGAGGGCGGAGCCCACAGGGGTTCCAGTACAGTACCTGGAAGTAGACCGTCTCATCGCTTCCAGGTTATAGGTCACAGCATTATACAGACAGTTCATGCTTAGATGAATATATTTAACACACTCTCTCTCTCTCTCTCTGTCCACTCTCTCTCTCTCTCTCTCCCTCTCTCTCTCCCTCTCTCTCTCCACTCTCTCTCACTCTGTCCATTCTCTCTCTCTCTCTCTGTCCACTCTCTCTCTCTCTCTCTCTCTCTGTGTCCTCTCTCTCTGTGTCCCCTCTCTCTCTGTCCACTCTCTTTCCCCCTCTCTCTCTGTGTCCTCTCTCTCTCTCTGTGTCTCCTCTCTCTCTCTCTCTCTCTGTGTCCTCTCTCTCTCTCTCTCTCTCTGTCCACTCTCTCTCTCTCTCTGTCCACGCTCTCTCTCTGTCCACTCTCTCTCTCTCTCATCTCTCTGTCTGTCCTCTCTCTCTCTCTCTCTCTCTCTCCCTCTCTGTCCACTCTCTCTCTCTCTCTCTGTCCTCTCTCTCTCTCTCTCTCTCTCTCTGTTCTCTCTCTCTCTGTCCGCTCTCTCTCTCTCTCTCTCTCTGTCCCCTCTCGCTCTCTCTCTCTCTCTCTCTCTGTCCAATCTCTCTCTCTATCTCTCTCTGTCCAATCTCTCTCTCTCTTTCTGTCCTTTCTCTCTCTTTCTGTCCTCCCTCTCTCTCTCTCTCTCTCTCTGTCCAATCTCTCTCTCGCTGTCCTCTGCCTCTCTATCCCTCTTTGTCCTCTGTCCCCCCCCCTCTCTCTCTCTCTCTGCCCAATCTCTCTCTCTCTCTCTCTGCCCAATCTCTCTCTGTCCACTCTCTCTCTGTCCCCTCTCTCTGTCCCCTCTCTCTGTCCTCAGTTCTCTGTCCTCTCTCTCTCCCTCTCTCTCTCTCTCTGTCCTCTGCCTCTCTCTCCCTCTCTGTCCTCTGTCCTCTCTCTCTCTCTCTCTGTCCACTCTATCAAATGATTACAAAATTTAAAAGACCTCGATCGGGCCTCCCCCTCCACCTTTTTCGGGACTGAATAGGTCCAGTCTATATATCCTTTCCTGACATGGAAACCCTCACATTTCTGGCATCCTTATAAATCCTCTCCGCACCCTTACCAGTCCCTCTAGATCCATTTTTAGTTCACACTGGGGACTGGCACCTGCTCCGGTTGAACCGGTACTCTGACAGCAGGAGCTTGTTGCTGCCATGAAGTGTAATCGGCAGCACTTTGACCTGCTGAATTGACACTTGAGGGACACTTGTTTCGCTATCCGTCCTTGGTTGTAGAGTGTTGCTTGCTTACAACCACTGGAAGGAATCTGAGTGGAGAAATGGCAGCTTCTTTATGGAGGATTTACGGCACAAAAGCAGGCCATTTGGTCCCAATACTCCTTCAGTGTTTGCACTCCCCTCGAGCCTCGGCCCGTCTTTCATCATCTAAATCTACCAATGTAACCCTCTATTTACTTCTTGGTGTGGCACAGTGGTTAGCACTGCTGTCTCACAGCGCCGGGGACCCGGGTTCAATTCTGGCCTCAGGTGACTGTCTATGCAGCGTTTTCACTTTCTCCCCGTGTCTGTGTGCATTTCCCCCGGGTGCTCCGGTTTCCTCTCACAGCCCAAAGATGTGCAGGTTAGGTGCATTGGCCATGATGAATTGCCCCTTAGTGTCCAAAATGGTAGCTGGGGTTACTGTGTTACAGGGATGGGGTGTGGGCATGGACCTCGGTAGGGTGCTCTTTCCAAGGGTTGGTGCAGACTTGATGGGCTGAATGGCCTCCTTCTGCACTGTAGTGATTCAATTTGCGTGTCCAGTTGGCCTTTAAATACATCTGTACCATTCACTTCAACCACTCCCTGTGGGAGTGAGTTCCGTGTTCTCCCCATTCTCTGGGTGAAGTTCCTTCTGTATCCCCTACTGGATTCCTTGGTGACTATCTTGCATTAATGGTCTGTAGTTATGCTCTTCCCCACTAGAGAAAACATTGTATTCTGTATCCACTCTCTGAAAACTTTTCAAAATTAAAAGAAAACTCTTTTAGGTCAGCCCTTTCTCTCAAAAGAAAAGAGGCACAGCCTGTCAGTCCTCGGCTGAAATGTAGATCCACACATTTCCGGTACCGTCATTGCAAGTTTTCTCTGCACCTCCTCCACTGTCTCTGTATCCTTTTTATAACATGGTGACCAGAACTGCACCCTGAAGGTGGAATCTTCCGTTCCCGCCCACTCGTGCCATTTACCAGTGCTGCATAAGTCAATGGACTCTTGTCTGGCCGAGGCACTGGGGCTGGGAAATCCCAGCCGAATTTTAAGAGGTTAACAGCCAGGCAGACCGTGATGCCACTCATGGGAGGAGCTGGGTCTGTTTTTTAGTTTTCAGCCCTGCCCCATGTCTGCTGTTTTTAGTTCCATTTTTGAGGTTTTCACTGGATTCTGAGGAAATGGGGTGTTTCTGAGACTGATATCTGAAAGCTTCTCTCCCAAGGACTTTATGGATAAATTTGTAAACCACTGAGTGTTAACTTTATTAATAAGTGACATTTGACCTGGGTGTGTGGATTTTGCGTATTTGAAATTTTAGAAGTAGGTGGGAAAGCAAACTCAAAGACCTTTCTCTATTTTTTTGTGGGAACTGTTTGACTGGTAATTGCAAAGTTGTTTTTTTTAATAATAACGATTGTTTTAATACAAAATACCCTGATTTGTTAGATGAATCATTCCTGGAGCAAAGCATTCTTTCCTCACTTTGAAAAATTGTTGGGGTCTTGTCCGGTTTCTCAATATAAATTGGGGTTTGGTCCTGGTACTGTAACACTTGTGTTGGCGAAAGGAGACTGTTTCAGGAACTAAACAGACTCAGGAACTCTACTCTTTGTTAATGACTCAACAGAAGGATAATATATGAAGTAAAGATATTAATTTCATAGGAATTGGGACCAGAAGTAGGCAATTCAGCTCCTCGAGCCTGCTCCGCCATTCAATCAGATCATGGCTGATGTCTTCCTGATCTCAAATCCACCTCCCTGCCTGTTCCCCATATCCCCTTAATTTGATTGCTTTATCAGACATAGACCTATCTCCTTCTTGAAACCATTTAAAGATTCAGACTGCACTGCACTATGGGGCAGCGAGTTCCACACATTCAACACCCTCTGCGAGAAGCAGTTTCTCCTCATCTCAGTTTTAAATTTACCACCTCTCAACCTATATCTGTGACCTCTTGTTCTAGATTTCCCCACAAGGGGAACATTTAGTCTACATCTACTTTATCAATCCCTCTTAATATTTTGTACACCTTGATCAGATTCCCTATCATCCTTCTAAACCCCAGTGAGTATAAGTTCAATCGCTCATCATATGTTGACCCTTTCAATCCTGGCACCAATCTGGTGAACCTCCTCTGAACTGCATCCAATGTCACCACATCCATCCTCAGATAAGGAGATCAAAACTGGACGCAATACTCCAGATGTGGTCTCACCAACACCCTATATAATTGCAACAATACTTCTCTATTTTTATACTCCTGTCCTTTTGCAAAAAATGCTAAAATTCCATTCACCGTTTTTATTACATACTGTACCTGCATATCCGCTTTCTGCGATTCATTAACAAAGACATGACACATCCCTCTTCCCAGCTGCAATTTGAACCTGCTTTCCATTCCATCTGCCAAATTTGGCCCATTCTCCTAGCCTATCTATATCCATCTGTCAACTCCTCATCTCCTCTTCACTGCCTGCTTCCCAACTATTTTAGTATCATCCACAAATTTTGCTATGTTACACCCTGTCCCTGCTTGCAGGTCAGTAATATTGATTGTAAACAATTGAGGTTAGAGGACTGATCCCTGCGGCACCCTGCTAGCCACCATTTGCCAGACAGAGAAGGACCCATTTATCCCAACCCTTTCTGTCAGTCAGCTAATCCTCAATCCAATCTAGTACTCTACCCCCAATCCTCTGCAATCTCACCTTCAGGATCAGTCTTTTATGTGGCACCTTGTCAAAAGCTTTCTGGAAGTCTATATATACCACATCCACAGATTCTCCATTATCCACCTTGCTGATTACATCCTCAAAGAACTCGAGCAATTTTGTCAAGCATGCCTTGCCCTTAGAATCATAGAATTTACAGTGCAGAAGAAGGCCATTTGGCCCATCGAGTCTGCACCAGCCCTTGGAAAGAACACCTTACTTAAGCCCACGCCTCCACCCCATCCCCGTTACCCAGTAACCCCACCTAACCTTTTGGACACTAAAGGGCATTTATCATGGCCAATCCACTTACCCTGCACGTCTTTGGACAGTGGGAGGAAACTGGAGCACCTGAAGAAAACCCATGCAGAAATGGGGGCAAAGTGCAAACTCCACACAGACCGCCACCGAGCCTTCATAAAACTATGCTAACAATGGTAGATTGAGCTTTGTCTTTCCAAATGTTCAGTCATCTCCTCCTTAATGATGGATTGATTCCAGCAACATCCCCACCACAGAGGTCAAGCTAACCGGTCTATAGTTTCCTATTTTTTGCCTTGCTCCATTTTGGAATAGGGGCATCACAGTGTGTTTCTAATCCACCGGGAATACAAGTAATTTTGAAAAATCATAACCAATCCATCCATTATCTCTGCTGCCACCTTCTTTAATACCCTAAGGTGCAGGCCATCAAGCCCTGGAGACATAACTTCATTAATCCAATTAGTTCAATACCTTCTCCCTAGTGATAGTTATTGCATCAAGCTCCTCTGCGTTTAACAGCAGTTTTTGGAAAATTTTTATTATCCTCTACCGTGAAGACAGAAGCAAAATCGTGGTTCAGTGCTTATGCCATCTCTGTGTTCCCCATTGTTGCTAGGTGTGCTTTACACTTAATTGCTCTGTTTTATAACCTTTGCTCTAGAGTCGCCAGGTATCTTTATGATACCACCACGAGGTTCAAGTTCAAGTGCTGATCAATAACTCAATACACCAGTTAGTAAGGTTCAAATCAAAACACATTTAAATACACAGTCAATCGCTACTCATGCACAAAATACTACTCACTAGACTATCACTAACGCTAATAGGCCAATACTTAGCTTTGGAAACTGGCCCACCAGGTCAGGGGAACAAATGGCCTTTCGTTCGCTTTTGAGTCTGCAGGCTTCCAGCTGGTATGGACTAAGGGTTAGGAGCGCCTATCTCGTAGCGTGCATTGACTGGACACTTACTTGGTTGGTGCAGCTGCTAGGCAAGTCTCTCCGAGGTCAAGAGTTCTTTGAGAGCTGCCAAGAAGGACAAATTGAACTTGGGGACTCTACTTTATAGTCCCCAGGGGCTTCACGCCCTTTTGGGCAGTCCCCGTACCAGGTTCCAAGTGATTGGACTGAGTTCTGATCACTTGGATCGATTTCTCCAATACTGGAGCTGTTCCCTGATCGCTGGGCGGTTCCTAAGTGTCCGTTGGCCTTCCTTTGTTTTGGCTCCCGCTGGCGCCGAGGAGTCTGGCCTGGCATCTATTATCTTAACTGTTTCAGTTAAGGCAGCACGGTAGCATTGTGGATAGCACAATCGCTTCACAGCTCCAGGGTCCCAGGTTCGATTCCGGCTTGGGTCACTGTCTGTGCGGAGTCTGCACATCCTCCCTGTGTGTGCGTGAGTTTTCTCCGGGTGCTCCTGTTTCCTCCCACAGTCCAAAGATGTGCGGGTTAGGTGGATTGGCCATGATAAATTGCCCTTGGTGTCCAAAATTGCCCTTAGTGTTGGGTGGGGTTACTCAGTATGGGGATAGGGTGTTGATCTTGGGTAGGGTGCTCTTTCCAAGAGCCGGTGCAGACTCGATGGGCCGAATGGCCTCCTTCTGCACTGTAAATTCTATGTAATTGTTCCCGGGGATTGCTCATCAATATGTAGATGGTTGTTAGTTTCAGTGCTGTCTGGGTTTCTGCAAGTTCTAATATACAGGAGATTTTGCAGCTTCTTGTTTTCCTGCGTTTGGCCATTTCTCCCTGCATTCTTAGCGGATCTCCATATTAAAGTCGGGAAGTGGCCAACCCAGGTGGCTACGCTCATCATTACCTCACCTCCCCTATTGTCCTCTAAAGCAGTGTTTCTCAAAGTGTGGTACGCGTACCGGTGCCGGTACGCGAGCCATCGTCTGCCGGTACTTGGAGTGTTTCCAGAAAAGAAAGAGACAGTAATCCTGGATTGGCTTGTTTCGCTCACCGGTCCCTGGCACATTGAAAAAAAAAACTGCCGGTACGCCACATCAGATAGTTTGAGATGCACTGCTCTAAAGGACCAACATTTACTTTAGCTATTCTTTTCCTCTTGAGATACCTGTAGAAGCTTTTGGTAGCAGTGTTTATTTTTTTGCTATTTTTCTTTCCTAGATCACCTTGGCTCTTTTGATTCTATTTTTAGTAGCCTGTTTCTGAACATTAGTGTTCTCCATATCCCAGCTTACCACAAGCTTTTGCCTTTATGTCCTCCTTGACTTCCTTTTTTAACCATGGAATGTTTTTCTCCGCTTTACAATTCCTCTTCCTCTCAGGAATGTACTTTAATTGAGAGATGTTTAATGTCTCCCTGAACATCCACCGTTGTTCCTCACATGTCCTATCCTCAATTATCTGTTCCCAGTCTATTTGGGCCAACTCTTTCCTCGGGCCTGTGCCCAACCCTAAAACTCTAATATGGCACTCTGTATTCTCTCATTCAATCTGAATTCGAAATTCAAGCATGCTGTGATCACTCCTTCCAAGAGGATCATTAATGACAAGTCTATTTATCAACACTTCTTTGTTACGTGATACAAAATCTAAAATAGCCTGCTCTCTGGTTGGCTCAATAACATATTGCTCTAAGAAACAATCCCTCATACATTCTATGAAATCTCCTTCGAGGTTACCCTTGCCAATTTGATTAATCCAGTGAATATGCATGCTAAAATCACCCATGATTACTGTTGTGTCCTTCTCACAAGCCCTTATTTTTTTGTGGTTTTTACTATGCCCCACTTTGGTGTTATTGCTCGAGGACCTGTAAATTACTCCAAGCAAGGAGCTTTTTCCTTTGTTTTTTAATTCCACGTACTTTGATTCAACATTTTGGCCATTGGAGCCAATATAATTTCTTAATGCAGTCTTGATCTCATCTTTAACCAATAAGGCTATTCCACCTCAAGTTCCATCCTACCTATCCTTTTGCAATACTGAGTATCCTTGGACATTCAACTCTCAGTCTCGGTTCTCCTACAACCATATTTCACTAATCCCCACCAAATCATATCCATTTGTCTCTATTTGTACCGTCAGCTCATTGACCTTATTCCAAATACTGCACAGTTTTAAAATATGTCCTATTGGTTTGTCTTTCCCTTGCAGGATCTCCTTGTGCACTACGCTTTTCACACATTCAGACCTCCTTTATTAATCTCTCATGGCGCTCAGCCTCATCACCAACTTTAACTCTCTCAGTCACCGTGCATTTTGATGTTTTACGGTTCCTTTCCCTTAGTCTAACGTAGTCGTTAGACTTGCCCTGCCTGTTCATCCTATGAACCTCTAACCTCAGCTCACATGCTGACCGACTGCTTTGGTTCCCATTAACCATTATACTTCTTGCAGTTTTACCATTAGATGCAGTTCCTAAAGTTAGGTTTCTGACTATTTCTTTGTTTTTGCAACTGTATTGAGTTAACCCATTTGCTAGTTTAAAGCCCATGTGACCACCCTATTTATCTTTTCCGCTAGAACACTGGTCCCAGATCGGTTCAGGTGGAGCCCGTCCCAATGGTACATTTCCCTCTCATCCCAATACTGATACCAGTGCCCCATGAAATGGAACTCCTCTTTCCAGCACCACTCCTTTAGCCACGTGTTTACTTCCCTAATTTTGTCATTGCTATGCCAATTTGCACAATCTGCAATATTTAGATTGCAGTTTTTCTCACACAGCTTGTACTTTGTGCAGTAGTTTGTTACTGACTAATAATCCAGAGATCTGGACTCGGAATCTGTCAAATCCCACATGACATTTTGAGAACTTGGATTTAATTTTTTTTTTAAACTGGGAATAAAAATTGTCAGAGAAAGGAACTATGAAGTTATCTGATTCAAAGAATTTGATAAGTTCACTAATGTCCTTTAAGGAATGAATTCCATTTCCATGAGGTTTTATTTCAGACAATTATAAGTCTAAATCCATGGAACACACACATCCCACAGAACAGGCACAATCTATTCAACCTCTAAACAGAAGGGGAACAACATTGGTTTTAAATTGCTAAATCCAGATGCAGGGAGAACGGCCAATGCGTAGCACAAGCTCACTAGCTGAATCCATTAGGGCAGGAGATGATATGCCCAGAACTGGTGCAAAGTTAATAGATCATGAACGTTAGCTCTGTTTCTCACTCCACAGATGCTGTCAGACCTGCTGAGTCTTTTCCAGCTGTTTGTATTAATTCAGCTTTCCAACCACCCCAGCATTTTACTGTTGGGTCGGCTGACTTTCCATTGGAGCTCCCCAGGGGAGCCTTGGCATCTGATAATGATCCTGCGGTTGCAAATATGGCCTTATTATTGACGGGCAAAAAGAATATCAGGAGGCACATTTCCAACATTCGCAGGTCCATTTTGTGAGTGAAATTTCCCACTGGGAATGTGAACTTGGAATATTAACTCCCAAATGTTTCCCTTGACTTTCCTCTCCTTTTAATGTTTTGGCCATTCACAGACACAAGGTCAAATCTGTGCAAACATTACACATAGTGTTCGAAAGCCAGTGCTGGAGATAATGGAGGTCCCTGAGGATGGGCATGTTTCCCATAACGTGCAGCATTGTGTGGCCAGCATACTCTCTTTAATTATTTACTAAGCTTTTATGGAGCATTAAAAACAGAATCAGGTCATTGCCATGGTTTATTACCTATTTAACGTGCAGTAATACATTTACCTTTTGATAAGGAGCACATGATGCTGTTTATAAGGCAAATCAGAGTTCAATGTTTTTCACTTGTCCAGGCTAGAATGTCCCAGTTTCACTCCTTTGGCCCTTTCTGCTGATTCTAGAGGGGGAATGTGTATACACTTTGAACAAGGGTAGGATTGGGATTTACGATGATGCACTCCACAGTCCAATGGCTGCTAACATTAGCAGTCAAAGCTGTCACGATACCCTGTCCTAGTGCACGGCCAATTCCAGCCCCACTTGGCCCAGAGTTGCAACAAAATTAAAATTAACTATTAATTTTAAAAATACCCCAAGTCTTTGGCTGCCCAATAACTACATTCATCAGGTTTGTAAATTAACATAATCAACTTTTATTAATATCAGTAACTATAATTAAATAGGCAGTAAATAAGACCAAAAGACACAGGAGCAGAATTAGGCCACTCGGCCCATCGAGTCTGCTCCGCCATTCAATCATGGCTGATATTTCTCTCATCCCCAGTCTCCTGCCTTCTCCCCATAACTCCTGATCCCCTTATTAATCAAGAACCTATCTATCTCTGTCTTAAAGACACTCAGTGAATTTGCCTTCTGCGGCAAAGAGTTCCACATATTTACCACCCTCTAGCTAAAGAAATTCCTCCTCATCTGTTTTAAAGGATTGTTCCTTTAGTTTGAGATTGTGTCCTCTGGTTCTAGTTTTTCCGACAAGTGGAAACCATTATCTTGCCTCTGAATATGGTGGGCTCCCAATCAGTCTTGAACAAGGAGGAAGTTGGCTTTTCTCAATATGTCCTTCCCCCGATTGGGCTGACCTCCGAAGAATCAGAACTATGAAATGAAAATCACTTATTGTCACGAGTAGGCTTCAATGAAGTTACTGTGAAAAGCCCCTAGTCGCCACATTCCGGCGCCTGTCCGGGGAGGCTGGTATGGGAATCGAACCGTGCTGCTGGCCTGCTTGGTCTGCTTTAAAAGCCAGCGATTTAGCTGAGTGAGCTAAACCAGCTTGTCAGGTCTTTAGCATTTCTTCTATATTGCTGGCAGGGTCCTTGCGGCAACTCTGCCCACTTGGTGGATAAGGATCAATTCCATTCTTTAGACAGTCTGTCTCCCACAGAGCTTTTCAAAATGCACTGTAAAGCCTTCCTTAATAATAGATTCCAGCTCTTTCTTGATCAATGTGTCAGGCTTGTTGTTCCCTTCTTTCCCTCCTTTCTTGAATAGCAGTGTTATATTTGTTAACTTGCAATCTGCTAAGACCACTCCAGAATCCTGGGAATTTTGGAAAACCATAACCAGCCAATCCACTACCTCTGCAGCTATGTCTTTTAGATCCCAGGAAGTACGCTTTTGGGTCCTGGGGATCTGCAAGAGTTTTGTCCCTTGAGTTTCTCTAGTTTTTTTTTCTGCTGATATTAATTACATTAATTTCCTCACTCTTATTGCTTCCCCTGTACTTTTAAATTAATTTTGGGATGTTGACGTTGCTGGCCAGGCCTGCGTTTATTGCCTATCCCAGTTGCTCTTCAGAAAGTGATGGCGAGCTGCCTTCTTGAACTGCTGCAGTCCCTGGGGTGTGGGTATGCTCATAGTGCTGTTTCTGCTCTGTAATTTGTGTCTTTTACTGTGAAGACAATTATAAAGGAGTTATTCAATTTCCCTGCTATTTCCTCATTCCCCATGATGATTTTTATTGTCTCTGCTCATGAGGGACCAACGTTTACTTTAGCTACTCACTTCCTTTTTATATGTTCGTAAATACACTTGTAATATTCCTGGAGAGTATACTCATATATTTTACTTTTTTCCTTTTTATCAACTTTTTGGTGGCCCTTTGCTGGTTTCTAAGACATTCCCAATCCTCCGATTTCAATTCTTTGCAACATTATAAATCAATTCTTTAAATCTAATATTCTCCTTAACCTCTTTAGTAAGGCACAATTAGACCTTTCTCTGAGTTTTTTTCCAATGGGATATAATTTTGTTGAACATTTGGAGTTGTTCCTCTAAGTATTTCCTGCTGTTTATTTACCGCTATACCCTTTAAGTTTATTTGCCAGCTCTCACTTCATACCTATGTAATTAAGATTCTTGTGATAGGAGTGTCATTTAATTGAATTATGATCATTATTTGCCAGTGGATCTATTACTAAGACATTACTAATCAATCTTGCCTCATTTTGCAATACTAGATCTAAAATAGCTTTATCACTAATTGATTCCACAATGTATTGCTCCAGGAAACTAATCAAGAAAACATTCTACAAACTCATCTTCCAGCCCACCTTTGCCAATTTTATTGGCCCAGTCTGTATGAAGATTAAAGTGCCCCACAATTATCACATTATCTTTGATACAGTAGTTTCTTTTTTAACGCTCTTTTCAATAATATGGCTACTTTTAGGAGACCTATAAATGGCTGCTACTGTCATTTTCTGAGCATTGCTATTCCAAATATCCATCCATATTAATTCTACCTCCTGAGTTTCTGAGCCAGGATCATTTCGCACTGATATCTTTATGTCACCCTTTACGATCAGGGATACCCCTCCTCATATTCCATTCTGTCTGTCTTTTCAAAATGTTGTGTACCCTGGAATATTTATTCCTCAACCTTGGTCACCTTGTAACCATGTCCCTGTAATGGCAATTGGATGCAAACCATTTAACTCTAATTGTGTTATGACTTCATCTAAATTTTCCATGCATTCAGCAGTAGTGAATTCAGTCTTATTTTGTATTGCTATTCCCTGCATGGATCTCACTCTTTGATGCACTATTACAGTTAAACTCTCTGTCCCTCCTTCCTGCCCCACTCAGCTTGTCTTTGCCTGCATTGATGCACTTTTCTTTTGCCCCAAATTTTATATTTGGTTTTCTAAATCTACCTTTACCTGAACCCTCCTCCCCACCTGTATGATTGAAAGCCATGTTCCTTACTCTGGCCATATTTGTGTTCGCACACTGTTTTTACCTGTCACACGTGGGTTACCATTACCTGCATTGCTCACCTGCAATATTGTCTTGTCCTTTCTCTTTTAACATTCCAAATCTCCCCTCTTGTGAACCCTCCTATTTCCCCCCACAACCCCACCATTTAGTTCATATCCCTCTCTACAGCCCTAGTTATAGGATTTGGCAACACACTGGTCCCTGCATAGCTTAGGTGAAGACCATCATAATGGTAGAGCTTCCACTTTCACCAGTACTGGTGTCCCATGAATCAAAACCAGTTTCTCCCACACCAATCTTTGAGCCATGCATTCAATTCTCTGATCTTATTCACCCTATGCCAATTTGCTCCTAGCTCAGGTAGCAATCCAGAAATTATTAATTTTAATGGTTCTGCTTTTTCATTTAGTCCCCAGCTGTTCATATTCCCTCAGCAGAACTTCCTCCTTAGTCCTAACAATGTCATTGGTACCAGTGGACCATGCCAACTGGATCTTTCTCCTTCCACTCCAAGCTTCTCTCCATCCCAGAAGGTCCTTAACCCTCGCACCGGGCAGGCAATACAACATCTCGGAATCGGTCTCTCCCTAAAGGCCCAAACAGTAAGAAATGGCTGCAATTCGCCCCACAATCACCTGCATTTTCAAATTCCAAATGTTGTTGGAGACTTTCGAGGAGAAAGGTTTTGCTAAGGCCCAAAAGCAAACTGGTACTGAATTCCCAGAGCTCTCCGAAATTAAATCTCTAACCGCGTGCTTACATAAGTACTGATTCCATATTTCAATAAAGGAGGAATATTTCACAATCTTTACTTCAAGAGTGTTGAATTGTTAAAACATTTCAATATGAGAATTCCAAGCACTTGGGAGAGAACTTACACTGTTTGCATGCGATCTAATTGCAGACTTTGAATCACTATCCTGTTTACTCTTAGATTCAGGCTGTTCCATGGAGAAAGCTCTAATCTGTTTACTTCCAAGTGATGACTAAATTCCCTGTATGTTCACTCTAGTATGACTGGCTTGTGAATCATTGAGTGTTGTGGCTGTCTCACTGTCGGTTGACTCCACATTTTGAGGAAAGTCATCCTGCCTGCAATTAAGGCCTGCACTTTTCTAGTCAGATTTTTTTCCTGGTTATCTGTGAGGGGATTCACTCCAAGTAGGTTGTTCAACAATGATCGTCACTTGGATGTTTGGTAAAGTGCCATAAATGGGATATCCTGGACATTTCGGGGGGGGGGGGGGCCTTTTCCCAATTGTGAGAGTGCGGTGGGAATATGATTTACAAAATTCCACCATCACAACAGTAATTACACTTCAAAAGTACATCATTGGCTACAAAGTGCTTTGGGACATCCTGAGATTGAGGAAAGTCTCTACATAAATAAAAGTCTTTCTTTAAACTTGGTCAGGTGATAGGCCAGTGCTCTAAATTCATTATTTTATGACTGATAGGTCAGCAGAAAATTGTAAGTAATCTGAATGCTATTCATGATGGTAATAGAGGATTGGATAACTGAGAGAAGACAAACATAAGAGGAACAGTCGCTAACCAAGAAAAGACAGACATATGGGTGGCACATTAGCACTGTTGCTTCACAGCGCCAACGATCAGGGTTCGATTCCCAGCTTGGATCACTGCCTGTGCGGAATCTGCACATTCTCCCTGTGTCTGCACGGGTTTCCTCCCACAAGTCCCGAAAGACGTGCTTGTTAGGTAAATTGGACATTGTGAATTCTCCCTCAGTGTACCCGAACAGACGCTGGAGTGTGGCGACCAGGGGATTTTCACAGTAATTTCATTGCAGTGTTAATGTAAGTTTGCTTGTGACACTAATAAAGATTATTATTATTATTACTAACCGAAGGAGGTTGGGATTTTCCAGCTATTCACGCTGGTGGTATCTTCCAGTCCCGCCAATAGTGAACCCTGCCACGTGTTCCCTGGTGACGGCATTGCAAACAACAGTAACCCCGTTGACAACACCGAGACCACACGGTCCTGCTGCCGGCCAATTGCAGGCCTCCTCCAATGGTGCCATGAGAAATCGGCCCCTAGTTTTCCAGTGTGTAAGCTCATTCCAGCCAGTACAAGTATTAGCAGGAAAGCCATATTTAATTCAGCTTTTAATATGCTGCTGAAATAGGAACTGAGGAAATAGGAGCAGGGGTATGCCATTTGCCCACTCGGGCCAGCTCTGCCATTTTAACTAGATTATAGTTGATCTTCTACCTTGGGGTAGAAATGGAAGATACTGTTAATCAGTCATTGTTACTGTTCACATTGGTGATCTACCTCTATAACTGAGACGGCAATACGTTTAGAGTTTTTGGACAAATACCATGATCAACCCTGTTATTCTGAGTGTTTCATAGAATGTGCAGTGCAGAAGGAGGCCATTTGGGTCATCGAGTCTGCACCGACCCCCGGAAAGAGCACCCTACCCAAGCCCACCCCCTCACCCTATCCCCTTAACCCAGTAACCCCACCCAGCCTAATCTTCTTTCGACACTAAGGGCAATTTGGCATGGCCAATCCTTCTAACCTGCACATCTTTGGACTGTGGGAGGAAACCCACGCAGACATGGGGCGAACGCACAGACTCCGCACAGACAGTGACCCAAGCCGGGAATCAAACCTGGGACCCTGGAACTGTGAAGCAACTGTGCTAACCACTGTGCTACTGTGCCCCCTGTGTTGCGTAATGAAAGGCAGAGAGAAAAATCCGATGTTGGGGGAGTAACCACGATCTGCTGGGTCTGCGACTCACACAGGCAGCCTGCTTGAACATCCAGAAGATACCATGAGCAGAAGACCCGAAGGGGCACAAGGACATCAGGCAAATAAAATGCAGCTTTGACAAAGAGTTATCGGACTCGGAACGTTAGCTCTTTTCTCTCCCTACAGATGCTGCCAGACTTGCTGAGATTTTCCAGCATTTTCTCATTCGAAACAAAATGCAGTGAATATGATATGAAGAACTAGAGAAGAACGATTTGTTTGGTGTGCATTTTGTCTGTAGTCCTGAACTGTTGGTCATAACTGACAGGGGAAGCTTTCAGTGAAAGATTATCGTTGACATCTGTCTCAGTTACATCGGGACTGGACCATTTATTTATTTTTTTAAACGATGACAACAGAACCACCCCTTGGTTGAGAGGGCACAATGGTGTAATCTTCTCACTGGTCTCCACAAACACCCACATCATTCCGAAATCAGCCACTGGGAGTTATCTGTAAACATCCAAAGTAACATTTAAAAGAAATGATGAAAGCTATTCCCTGCTGTTCTATGTAGGGCAAAAGATGTGGGCTCCTTGATTGCATAATGCACGATTGACTAAACAGGCAAGAAAGAAACACACTCCAACTAACCACAGCTTGCTTATCACATATTTTGCTGAACACTATGTTACTGTGGTTTTTGCATATTACTAAGCACCATTTCTAACTTCATGAATCATTTAAAAAAAAATTACTGTCTGGAAATGCTTACATTGAGGTGAATTCACCTCAGACTTAGAACATAGAACAGTACAGCACAGAACAGGCCCTTCGGCCCTCGATGTTGTGCCGAGCAATGATCACCCTACTCAAACCCACGTATCCACCCTATACCCGTAACCAAACAACCCCACCCCCCCCCTAACCTTACTTTTTTTTTAGGATACTACAGGCAATTTAGCATGGCCAATCCACCTAACTCGCACATCTTTGGACTGTGGGAGGAAACCGGAGCACCCGGAGGAAACCCATGCACACACGGGGAGGACGTGCTGACTCCGCACAGACAGTGACCCAGCCAGGAACTGAACCTGGGACCCTGGAGCTGTGAAGCATTTATGCTAACCACCATGCTACCGTGCTGCCCGCTTGCAGACCAAATTAACTTGCAGAACAAATTAAAATCAAGACAAGTGTCACTGACTGCATTTCCAACCATTGATCATTAATCTTTTACCTTACAAAAACCAATCCAAATTCAGGTTGAAACCAATTCGTGGTCCCTACAAAAGAAACAAACTAAGCTGACAGAACTTGAATTAGTCTTTGGAGCAAGCAAGGGGCTTGCCCCGAGCACTCTGCGTATTGGCTTTGTAGCTCTTGAGAAAGGAATAACATTTAAAATAATCTTCTACCTTACAAAGCATGTTTAATAGAAGCTATGTTTGTGCCAGTGATTCGCAAACTAGGATCTGTCCATCCCTGGGATCTGTAGAGACTTTTGTCCGTGAAATAATGTCAGTGGGGTTTGTTGCCAACAATGTGGGTGGCACAGTGGCTAGCACTGCTTCCTCACAGCGCCAGGGACTCTGGTTCAATTCCGGCCTCTGGTGACTCTCTCTCTGGAGTTTGCATGTTCTTCCCGTGTCTGCGTGGGTTTCCTCCGGGTGCTCCAGTTTCCTCCCACAGTCCAAAGATGTGCAGTTACGTAGATTGGCCATGCTAAATTGCTCCTTCATGTCCAAAAAGATAGTGTGGGCTCTTACAGATGATTGGTGCAGACTCGATGGGCCGAATGGCCTCCTCCTACACTAGGGATTCCATGATGACAGGCAGGTTGTTATTTTGATTTCCTTCATCTGCTTGAGCAGTACAGCTGAGATGTCGGGGACCGGGCACCTGAAATGCTCGGTATCTGAAATGGTGACAGGTTTTCCAACAGGAGCCACGGAGCCGGATCCCACTCCAGCAAGTACAGGGCGATGTGTGATAGAGTATTCAATAGTTGGGTTCCTAAACCTGTAGGTTACTCTTCAGCTGAAGGCAGAAAGGGCAGCACGGTGGCACAGTGGGTTAGCCCTGTTGCCTCATGGTGCCGAGGTCCCACATTCGATCCCGGCTCTAGGTCACTGTCTGTGTGGAGTTTGTACTTCCTCCCCATATTTGCGTGGCTTTCACCCCCGCAACCCAAAAATGTGCAGGGTAGGTGGATTAAACATGCTAAATTGCCCCTTAATTGCAAAAAAATTGAATAGGGTGTTTTGTTATGTTCTTGACTGAGCATAAGCTGCTTCCTTGATGTGCACTCTGACAAAGGAAGGTTCAGACTTGGAGATAGCTTCAACACATTTATTAAACTCTTAATGATTCTCCTCTTGGATTCGACTCTCCTGTTAATCCTGCTATAGCTACTCAGACTGACGAACCAGTCTGCTACAATCCACGTGGTGGGTATGATGTGTTCAATCAACCCTGTGTACTCACTAAGTGTCCCCACTGGAAAGAGGAAGATCATGTGTGCTGTGTCCTTTTTATATGGGTTGGTGTAATGCCCCCCTGTGGTAGTGTCACTTCTGTGTGTGTCGTGAATGCCCATTGGTCGTGTCCTGTCTTACTGGCCTATTGGTTGAATGTCTGTGTGTCATGTCTCTGGTGCTCCCTCTAGTGTCTATCTAGTCTACGTGTATTTACATTAACCCCTTGTGTATTTACAGTGATGCATATCACCACATAAACAGATCACAAGAATTGTTGCAGCACAGCAGGAGGCCATTTGACTCATCGTGTCTGTACTGTCTCTCCCTATGTGTGATTCTCTTAGTGCCATTCTCTCGCCTTCTCCCAGTAAACCTGCACATTTTTCCTTTTTAGATTCCACTCTCATTCCCTTTTGAATGCCTCGATTGAACCTGCCTCCACCTCACCCTCAGGCAGTGCATTCAATACCTTAATTGCTCACTTTTTCTGTTAGCAACAGGATGAGACCAATCAGCCCTTCGAGCTTGCTACGTCATTCAATAATGGTATGCAAACCCAAAATCAGGCTCCGTGTCGGGCCGATCGCAGTTCACCTGACTTGCTCTATCCACTGCGATCTGGATCTCACCTTACAGCTCTTAAATATCTGGCGTCCGGCACTCACTGGCTCCTGGGAGATCTCGCCAGACCACAATTTAGTACTGGTTCACACAAATGTGGACCAGTCGTAACAACCCCTGGGGGAGTCTTCCAGGCCCTTGGAGAACCCCAGCTGGTCTGGGACAGGGCAGTGTGACACACTGACATTCCCCTTGTTATCTGGGCACCTTGGCACTGCCAACCTGGCATTGTAGCAGTGCCATCTTGGGGCCTTGCCAGATAGAGAGGGGGGAGTTCCCGGGGGCCTTCCCAGGGTTGGAGGGGTGAAGGGGGGGGGGGGTCAAATGAGCAAGAGGGAGTGCTGACTGGAGGGGGGTGGGGAAGATTGGAGTAGCCTTTTAAAATGGCGTCCAAAACTGCGAGGAGCTTTTGAAGCTTGCCAGCAGGAAATCCCTCTTAAGTGCTACCTTAGCAGAGAGAATCTCCCTGAGGTAAAAAAAAACATGGCAAAGTGTAGTTGGATAGCTGGGCATTTCTTGGCATTACAGCTGCCGTGATACACCCCGCTAAACTTTAGCCTGAGTCCACTGGGCTGAATCGTGCCCATTGTTAGATTCTATTTGTGGGGGTTAGTGTCAATTCTAGCAATGATTCTATTACGCTTAGAGAGGGTTATGGCTCGAAGAATAAATAACAGGCATAAGCATGTGGATATTGCTTAGCAACTGGAGGGCCCTTTAAAGTAGGGATTCTTTCTGTTCTTAGTTTAGCTGAATTTGTTGGCAGTTGGAAACAGGATACTGGAGAGTGAACATCTGTCAACTCTGCCAGGAGAAGCTGGTTAGGACAAGGGAGTTGCAAAGCTGCAGGCTTCTGAAGGAGCAAGATACAGGGATAACCAGGGAATTGGGACAGAAAGGATGTCTTAAGATGACTGAAGTTGAGAGGACAGAGACCAAGGTATTGTTCAGAAGAATTCAAGGACGAGTGTTCTGCGTTGGAGACGATTTCAATGTCTCCCTCATGTGTATCCCGGGGGCATCGTTGATTGACCTCCCCGTGGGCTCCATAGAATAAGAGTTCTCGTGGGTGAGCGGGTGGAGGGTCACCCATCTGGGGCTTGTTAGCAAGACATTTAAATGTAGCTCCCAGGCCAGCAGTTCTCAATAGTCTTGGGCAGGGACGTTTGTTTTGTGTGCAGTGGCTTTGTTTTCAGATTAAAGTAAATCAGTTTGGCCTTTGTGCCTCTGTGCCTCCTGGAATTATTACAGGCAGTAACCAGATTAACGTGGGACAGCAGATTTTGAATGTAAATCTGATACCATTTCAATAACAGTCTGGGAATTGGGAATGAAAGCAATTATGAACAGTTGGGCGAGCAGTCAAGACAAAGAAATCCCAAACGAAAGAGAAAATGCTGCAAAATCTCAGCAAGTCTGGCAGCATCTGTAGGGAGAGAAAATAGCTAACGTTTCAAGTCCGATGACTCTTTGTCAAAGCTTTGTCAAATAAATCCCAAAGTGGGTGGTGGGAATCCTGGACTGGATTCACTGTTAAAAGTGGAGTAGAAGCTTTGTTTAAAAGAGTCATTTGGAAAACCTGGTTTGGATTTAGGACTGCAAACCGTTAAGGGAAAGCATCATTATGGAAGAAGGTTTTAAAGCATGTTTTGGGGGTGACATCCACAGACATTACCATGGAGAGTGTATTTGACCACCATCACCTTGTTTGCTTAAAGGGGACTAAGTATTAATGAGACCATTGTAGATAAAAATGTATTTTGTAATCAATGTTAATCTTAAAACCTGTGTGTATTTGTTAAGCGAAGGAGGGAGTAAAGGAGTATTGTATTGTCTTTCATATTTGATGTTTTTCCCTTGTTAAAACTAATTAGCTGTTCTGAGACTCTGCTTCCACATTTTATATCAGAAAAAGTGGAAGTTAAGAGGTGGGATTCTCTGTTGCCTAACGCCAAAATCGTGTTCAGTGATCGGGCGGAGAATGGGGACTGGTGCCGAAATCGGGGCCGGCGCCTGTTTGACGCTGATCAGCTATGCTCCGCTCCCTCTGAAATGGTGCCATCGTGATGCACGCTGCCTGCAGTCGCACTGCCGTTGGCACCTCACCGGCCTGCCCACTTGCGATGCTCCGACCCCGATGGGCTGGGCGCAGACCACATGTGGTCACACAAATCATGAACCCTGTGTCCAGCAACCACACTTGGCTGGGGTGGCCAGGGGGTGGGCTGTGGGGTTTCAGATGGTGGGTTTGGTCTACGCACAGCCGGCGCAATGTTGTACGGCGCGACTGCCGCAGGTTGTCTGCCGTGCGCATGCACGCCCGGGACCCGGCCATTCTCCGGCCGTTTTCGGCGCCGGAGGTGGGAGTTCCAGTTGGTGCCAGTGCTAGCCCCTTGCCGGTACCGGAATCGGTGAGGGGTTTGCACCAATTCTTTTGACATAAACCTCCCACAGATTCTCAGTTCAAACTGGCACTTAGCCGCAGAAATGGAAAATCCAGACGAAGGTCATTTGAGCCAGGGTTCCATTCTGGGATCTTCCCACCCAATTACAACATCAACTGGGATCATAACAAAAGTGGGGACTCTTGTGGGATCTCAAAATGTGGAGAAAGGGTCATTGGATGCTGATTAGTAGTAATTTGTTGCCATATTTTACAACATGGGAAACGAGTTACTGCATGCTGAATAGTAAAACCTGTTCTGAGATTTTATAGTTAAATGGCGGGATCTGAAATCCGTAAGATTAAATGGGGTACTGAGGTGCTGGACAAAATAATTGGAGTTACTGTGAGGTATATTGTACAGGTTCGAATCCAAAATTACAATTGGGAATTGCTAAGACTTTCCTAAAGATGGTGGAAGATTTAAATCTGACTGATTTACAAAAAGTAACCAAGAGTAAATTATAGAATTGGCAGATAAATTTGCAGTTGGGATTATTGACAGCATAGTGTATTGACAGCATAGTGAAGCATTTAAATGTACAAGAGTTGTCTGACAGACCATGGGCGCAATTCTCCCATCGGGACACTAAATCCCGACGCCGGAGTGAAAACTGGAGTGTTTCACTCCGGCGTCGGAGGCCGCTCTCAACCCCCTATTCTCCCGCCCCCGGGGGGCAAGGAGCGGCGCCGCAAACCTTGGCGCATGCGCGGTTGCCGTCCTCCCCACGGCCGCCCCGCAAGAAGATGTCGGATGGATCTTGCGGGGCGGCAGAGGAAAGGAGGTCCTCCTGCAGAGACGCCGGCCTGCCGATCGGTGGGCACCAATCGCGGGCCAGACCCCTTTTGAGGCCCCCCCGGTGCAAGAACCCCCCTCCCCCTCCCACAGGCCGCTCTCCCCCCCCCCCCCCCCAGCATTCCCGCGCTGTTCCCACCGGCAGAGACCAGGTGTGGACGGCGCCGGTGGGAACCTGTCGTGTTGGGCAGGCCACTCAGCCCATCTGGGCCGGAGAATCGCTGTTCGCCTCTTACAAACGGAAGCGGCGATTCTCCCAGCAGCCAGCTGCGATTCTCGCCGCGCCGGTTTGGGGGGGGGGGGGAGGTGGGAGAATCGCGTGCGGGTGCCAGGGCGGCATGGTGGGACTCGCTCGGCGCCCCGGCGATTCTCCCACCCGGCGTGGGGGGGGGGGGGGGGGGGGGAGAGAATTCCGCCCCAAGTTCTCCAAAAGTGGAGCAGTTGAGTTTGCCAAAATTCAGTTACAAAGCAAAATAGAAATTAAGAAATTTGAAATGCAGGAAAAGGAGAGAGCTTTTCAAAGGAAATTGGAAATGGAGAAATTAGCAATGATAGAAAGGGAAAAGGAGAAAGATAGAACATTTCAACTGTGGGAAGTTAAAGCAGTGACAGTAGAGCCCGTTGAGGAAGGACACGGTTCTATGCAAGAACCTAATGGGGAAATGTTTGAATTTATACAAGCACTTCCAAGATTTGAGGAAAAGGATGTGGAAGCATTCTTTATGTCTTCTGAAAAGTAGCTAGATGGAATGGCCAAAAGAAATTTTGACATTACTTTTACAAAGTAGACTGATAGGTAGAGCTATTGAGGTATATGTGTCTTTGTTGGAAGAGGCATCTGTTGATTATGATGTAGTAAAGACAGCTGTCCTTGGTGCTTATGAATTGGTCCCCAAGGCAAACTGGTCCATAGCACCAAACCTTTTCTGTGTCATCCTTTAAACATGAGAAAGATAGAAAGAGGGAATGAGAAAAGACAAATAGTCAATGAAGAGATGGAACAATTGGGAATGTTCAGGAAATTTCACCTCTGATCAAAAAGGGAGGTGCCGATGGTGGAAGTGGCATTTGGAGACCTAAGTGTTTCCATTGTAACAAAGTGCGACATATGAGGGAAGATTGCTGGAAATTAATTAAAAGGCCAATTGCAGTAGTAGGAATGGAAGCATCTGAATGGAAAATGGCTGTGAAAACCGTAGCAGTGGGCAGATTGATTGTGAAGGAAAACATTCTATGAGAAAGAGGGATAGATCTCAAGATAGTTCAGAGAATTATTTGAGTACTGGTGATGGAAGTCAGACTGTTGGAAGTTCTAGATGTTTTGTTTCAAATGGAGAAATTTTCCCTTACTCATCGAACAAGATAAGTAAACAAATTTAAATTTTATACGATACAGGAGATGATCAATCATGGATGGTGGCTGATGATACAATTTTTACTCCAAGGAGTTTTATAAGGAAAAAGTATTAATAAGGAATATTAATGGAAGGGATGAACCTGTTTCTTTGTGTCAAGTTAATTTAAGAAGTAAACTTGTAAATGGAATTATTAGGGCTGGAATTATTCATGAATTACCGATTGGAGGAATTGATTTTATCCTAGGTAATGATTTGGCCTGTGTTGACAGTAATGTGATGACAACTGGATTGCAACAGGCAGTTGATCATGGTGTCTTAACAAATGTTTACAAAATACTGTGGAGAAATATGGGACATTTGTGTGTTTGCACCAATGTGGACCATGACTGCTGGCTGGTCATCCTTCCTCACCCCCTCAAGATGTTTGTCGCTGTTCAGTGACATCCTTGTCCCAGGACACAAAGAGGAAACACACCATCATGGATTCCCATATGGGACTACAAAAATGCCCCTAGATATTCCCCTGATGATTAAATTACCTATCACTGTTGTTCTTCCCACTTTCCTTGTTCCCCCCCCCCCCCCCCCCCCCCCCCCAAACCCTGTACAGCCATCCATGATGCCATGGACTTGGCTGTAGTCCCCAGATGAATCATCACTCTCATCAGTATTCAGAACTGTTTAGTGATGTTACCACTGCGCCACCATCTGCCCTCGCCTTGTATAACACATTACTCCTCCAAGACCCACATTTACACTATTTTTGTCAAACATCCTTTTGGGCCGAAATCACCAGCAGCCCCTTTAATAAACTGCTGCTTAGGCCACATGTGAACCAAGATTTCCTGAGTGCAGCCAACTTCAGAAGAAAAGAGAATGGGATGGAATATAAAAGCGGGGGGGGGGGGGGTGGATGTGCTTTTTAAAAAATTTGTTCATGGGTTGTGGGTGTCATTGGCTAGCAGCAGTTATTGCCCCATACCTGAAGGCATTTCTTTTGTTTTAAAAGAGTCAGCCACATTGTTGTGGGTCTAGAGTCACATGTAGGCCAGACCAAGTAAGGATGGCAGATTTCCTTCCCTCAAGGATATTGGTGAACCAGCTGGGTTTTGTTTTTACAACAATCCACAATGGTTTCATGGTCATCATTAGACTTTTAAAAATTCCTTATATTTATAATATATAATAATCTTTATTAGTGTCACAAGTAGGCTTACATTAACACTGCAATGAAGTTAATGTGAAAATCCCCCAGTCGCCATACTCGGGTACACTGAGGGAGAATTCAGAATGTCCAACTCACGTAACAAGCACGTCTTTCGGGACTTGTGGGAGGAAACCGGAGCAGCCGAAGGAAACCCACGCAGACATGGGGAGAACATGCAGACTCCGCACAGACAGTGACCCAAGCTGGGAATCGAACCCGGTCCCCGGCGCTGTGAAGCAGTAATGCTAACCACAGTGCTACCCGTGCTGCCAACTATCTGCCGTGGTGGGATTCAAACCCAGGACCCACGGTATTACCCTGGGTCTCTGGATCACAGTCCAGTGACAATACCACTATGCCACCCCACTCTCTGCTTATGCAGAGTTTATACAGCAGCGGGTACAGAATAAGAGGGATCATTGATACAGAAATACAAAGCATCATCGCATTGTCTGGGGTAGGTGTATAATTCTTTAAACTGACTACTCCCAGTTGTGTGCTGCAGGTATCTGGACTGTCCATAAACAACCCTTCCCAGAAAGCTTCTAACATCCGTTTTGAAATATTCCCATATTTAGCAGAAAAATGGATTCAAAATGGATTGTTCCTGGCTGGATGTTATTTCCATGATGACACCATTGCATTTTATGAGCTTGTTATCCAAGGATAAAGCTGGTCTTTAAACTCTGCCAACACCAAAACATTCGTAGAAGGGAGAATAGTTATCTGTCAAACTACAGGGCCATACTCACACCCTGTACTATCGGATCCATGAGACTCTGCCAGTTAAATAAAAGGGAGCTGGGAAATTTAAAGTGCAGACAACTTCCGTTGGAATATTGGAGCCAGTGCTCTTAGCAAGTTGGGATGATAATCCAAGGAGATAGTGATGTCTGTGACTAGTAATCCAGTGTCGGGCTAATATTTGGTAACACTGTGTAATATCCCACAAGGGACCTATGGACTGGGAATGCTTATCTTCTCCCTGCTCTTTGTGGAGAATGAGCTCCCTTGATAGGGACAGGGTACCTCAGTTACCCAAACTATATCAGGTCGGCCAGCAAGGCAATGACTAAAGAGGAACCCGGAAGGGGTCGACCAGATCGTTCTGTAAATAAAACCTTGTTCATATTTCACTTGGTAAGGACTCCCCCATGTCCTTATTAAACCCACCATGTCAACTGTTAGAATTTAAATTCCATTATTAAATCGAGAGTTAAAAGTCAGTCTCCATAATGGTGGCCATGAAATTATCATCGATGTCGGAAGAAGCCACCCAGTTCACTAATGCCATTGAACCTGCCATCCTTACCTGGTCTGGCCTACATGTGATTCCAGGCCCACAGCAATGTGATTGAATCTTAACTGCACTCTGAATTGGGCAGAGGAAGACCTTCAGTTAAAAGGCCATTATGGGTATGCAATAAATGCTGGCCCAGCTAGTGATGCCCACATCCCATGAAAGAATAAATAAAATCGATGGTCAAGCACAGGATCTCACGAACCTTCCAAACAAGTGGAAGGTAATGCAATAACTCTTTAACACAATTAATCAAATCAATTATACACCTTGCTCAGGTGTGTACGACTGAGGACTCGGTAACGGAAGTTGTTTGACTTCCCCCATTCTACAATTAAACGTTATTACCTGTTACTATATGTAGTTTGTTATAACCCCCATGGGGATGATCCGATTAATCTCCCCATGAGCCTTGTGGAGTAAGAGCTCCTCCGCTGAGGGGCGAAGGCCCAACAGTGGGCTTGTCAATCCATAACCATAAAAAGGAGGAGCCGTGTCACAGAGTAGTCAAGACTGGGACTGTTACTTGTAAATACCTTCCTTTAAAAATAAACCTTAGTTTGACTCTCCTTTCTGGACACCTCCATGACGACTAAATAGTTGAAAGAATATGCACACAATAGCCCGATGTGTCACTTGTGTCTGACTTCCCCACCCCTACCACCCGCTCCAAACCCCATAGCCCCCATAATGTGCCTGGCCTTTTAGGCTGAGGTCTCAGTAATTCAGCAGCATTGAGACCATTATAATTCCAGATTACGGGGGGGGGGGGGGGGGGACCTTTCTAAGGGCACAGTCCACCGGCCGCGTTGCGCTCTCGCTCGAGCGCTATGTGACCGGGGAATGCAGGGAGAGGCCTCTCACGGGTTTCCTGTCAGCCTTCATGCCTCGCTGAGGCATCTGAGTCAGAAGCACACCCAAAAGGAGCAGGACCAATTGGCCAATTGGCATGTTGTATGTCTTATCAGCGGGGGTGTGGGGGTAGGGGGTTGGGTGAGGATGAAGAACCCAATTGCTTCTGATCACTGCAGTTGAGAAGTGAAGGGCTGAACCTGTTCCTCAGTCATCCTGTCTGTATCTACTTCAGTGAAGAGAGACTGAAGATAGGATCGCAGCCAGATTCAGTCTCTTGCATGGCTACATGTTTCCGTCATTCCTGTGGCTTTTATCGTGTTTCAACAGTGCACCACAAGATAGCATTAATCCACCTTTATCTATTTCACTACCTAATACTAATTTTCTGTGAAGAAATTGAAGGTTAGTCATTCAAGGTGTTTATACGTCATCAAGATATCATACATCGAAAAAAGGTCAGTGACGATGTGCAGAGATTAAGCAGTTTGACACATGGACAGTAAGCAGTGTGTATCGTGTTTCAAGTATAGTGTTGCCTTTTATCTTGCAGTAGGGGATATGGAGAGAAGAGAAAACAGGATACAGGAGACCTGAGAATATAATACAGGGTACATGAGACAAAAAGATCACAAAGTAAGGACAAGGATGAAGAGGGTAGAGGAGACAGAAAGCAAAACAGTGTACAGGATACTTATAGAAGACAAACTAAGGTACAGAAGATTGGGGAAACAAATCATTTTTCAATTAAATTCTTGGTCCCATACGCAGTAAGGTTTTGTTTAAGCACAGTATCTTACTGTTTGGCCTTCAGAGTTTTCTGTTCATATAATATGATTTCATAGTCTCCTGATAAACTCTTTCAACGATGAGAATTTCACGAAACTTCTCAGTTGTTTGGATAACCTTAGCGTGCCATTTGAGCTCATTTGAAAACCTTGACATGGACAATTGTAGCTGGTAAAGATTTAACTCGCCAATTACTCTCTCCTTCAAAATTACTTGGGCCGTATCATGTCGGCAATCAATATGCCATCGAGGCTGGAAGCAATCTTGTGTGTTTGAACAAAACCTCACTGAGTATGGAACGCAGAGTTCAAATGAAAACCTTTTTGTTCCTTTAGCCTCCTGTAAGCCGATTTGTCCTTTGTGTGTGTGTGTGTCAGCATGTTTGTGTGTGTATACGTATGCATGTGTGTGTTCGTGCTTCCATCCGTGTTTGTGTGCGTGTACCTCTGTGTGCGCGTATCCATCCATTTTTTAAACATTCGTTCATGGGATGTGAGAATCACTGGATGAGCCAGCATTTATTGCCTAATGAGACCATTTAAGAGTCAACTGGAGTCACATGTAGACTAGACCAGGTAAGAAAGGCAGATTTCCTTCCCTAAAGGACAGTAGCGAACTATATCGGTTTTTACGACAATCGACAATTACTAGTCCAGTGAAAATACCACTTTGCCACTGCTTTCTGTGTCCATGTATCGTCTGTCTACATGTATATCAGTATCTAGCCACGTGTTTGTCTATGTGTTTGTGTGTGCACCCACCTATGTACGTCTGTGCTGTTACAATGGAAAATTTATAAGATTGTGATGTTTTGTGTCTTTTAACTTAGGGTGAAATGGAGGAATGAAGAGATCATGTGACCTGCTCTGAATTCTGCTGACAACAAGACTGAATGGCTTGTTTGTTAAAAGTTGAAGGTAGCGGCGGGCTTGGGACAGGTTGGGGGGGGGGGGGGGGGGGGGAGGCGGCAGACAACGACAACAGGGGGGTTCAGATTGTTTCATAGGGCAGAAAGTGCAAAATAGTCACGCCTATGAACGACAACCAGAGAAGCTGTGCTGATGGTGAATAGACTGTTCATCTCTGAATTCCAGAGAGGTGTTAAGAATGGCAGGTTTGGTAAATGACTGTGTTTAAGCTATCTACATAATTCAAAAGAAGGATTAATTTGGAAGTTGAGAGGATGGCCATCACATTTCCACCTGTGTGTGTGTGTGTGTGTGTACGAGATGGGGAGCAGAGACAGAGGCATCAAATTTCTATTGTTCAGTTGACAGAATATGGATGGCAGCTCACACTTGGATTCGAGAGACCAAGTTCAGGAGGGTTTAAATAAGGCTGGAAGATTCGCTTTGGCTAGAGGGAAGAATTCCCAAATTGTTCTCACTATGATAATCAGTTCTGGGTGTAGGAGTTACCCAAATGGAAAGAAAAGAAAAGAAGCAAGCCCTCGGGAGCTAAGGATTACTTTGGACATGTTCCTGGAGAACGAAGGATACACTTAAGAGACAAAGTAAAGTGTAACCAGAAGAGGGGCATTGTGTGATCAAAGGAAGTTAGAATTTATTTTTTTAAAGTTATCAAACTCTACAGGGACCATAACAGAATATAAATTTTTGCATGTGTGTGTCTGTATACATCTTTGTGTGTGTATGTCTGTATGCATCTTTGTGTGTGTATATCTGTATGCATCTTTGTGTGTGTGTCTGTATGCATCTTTGTGTGTGTGTCCTATATACATCAGTGTGTGTGTCTGTATACATCGGTGTGTGTGTGTGTGTCCGTATACATCGGCTGGTCTGGCAGTGATGGCTCACCATGCCCCCCCCCCCCCCCCCCCCCCACCTTCCTACCCGCTGCAATTGCACAGAGAAAACATACAATGGGAACGAACCCCCTTTCTGGGGCTCCTCCGGCACCTTGTATGCCAACCAACTTCACTGGGTTGGGGGTGAGATTAAAAGGCCAACTAACTGATCTGTACATTCTCCCATCTGAGAGATGTCTATAGTCTCTCAATGACATTGCAGGGAATCACCAAACTGAAACAACGATGCGCATTCATGTGACGCTGATCGCGCAAAGTGATGGTAATCGCTCTCCTGGATTTAACCCCTTGATCGCAGAACGTCACATTCCCCCAGAGCGATGATAAAGTTAAGTGCAACTGGGCAGCTGGACATGCTTTGGAAGCAGGTTGCTGCAGTCGTGCCAGACATTTCCCAGAAGACAAGCCTGAGGCCACCCTCAACATATTTTATAATGTTTAAACATTGACGCTCATGTATATTCAAAACACTGTAGTCTTACAATGCTGTGTCTGAGGATGCCAGTACCGGACTGAAAGCTGCATATCCAGGCACCTGGCCAATGCAGTCCCTCATGGTTCGGGGGAGAACCTTGATGCTCACCCCATTTCTGTGACGAGTAGGGGAACCAGGGCTATGAACCCATAATCACTCACCAGCCACTGACAGAAGGATTTAGTTGTGCAGACAAGCCCTGACTCATCTCATTGACACTGTAGCGAGGAGGCCTGCAGGAAGATGGAGCCTGGTTTCAGTGATTACTGTATAATTGCAGAATGGAATGAGAGAAGGAGAAGAAGATTGCGATGGAGGAGCAAATCTCTCACTCTACCGTGTCTCTGATCACCCAGGGGCCTCCAATGGCCTGGGAGACCCCCCCCCCCCCCGACCCCCTCAGGTGCTGTTCCACCTGGTTCACTAATCGGCACCCGGCTTGTGTTTCCCTGGGTAGTCCGATGGGTGCCGGTTAAATCTCGCGAGGTGCAACAGCTGTCGGGAAACCCGGGGAGGCCCCTCCCGGCATCTACTCGCCACGTCCCACTCGGAATCCATCAGGACGTGACTGGTTGTTCACGCCCTTGGGCTTTCATGTCACGTGGAAAGGCTCTGGACTCATCAACATGTGGTTTCACCTCTCGGGTCTTCTATTGTTTCTGTTCAGTGAGGCGTTTTGAACCATTCCAGCCTCTCACCGCCTTGTAGTCAGAGCCAAACAGGCCCAATAATTGACTCTGACTCTGTTACTAGTCTAATTTATTTGCCTTTTTAATTAGGGCTTTGAATGGATAAGACACCTGTGCAGCAATGAACAAAGTCCTATTCATGCTGTACAAGACCCTATTGACTTTCACTGATACAATGCTCATTTTGTACAAGACTCTATTCACTCCACAAATACAACCTGATTAAGGTTGGCCGTGTCACAGCCTCTAGCCTTAGGCTTGCAGGAGTTAACGGAGTTCACAGTGATTTTAGTCCAGCACACACAGCCATGTATTTACATTATAGCACAGTATATTTTTATTTAAACTTCTACTTTAGAGCTCATTAATCAATACGATAACTTAATCACTACATGTACAACTCAGTGGCGGTTTGAGGATTGATTGATTTCTCTTAATATAGTGGTGGCAAATAAAACTGACTGATGGACCAACGTGCCAATATATAATGACGCGAATTTGCCCAAATCTAGCTACAAGTGCACATCAGGAAATAATGGGGATTTGTAAGAAGGGTGTTGCAAGGGCAGCACGGTGGCCTAGTGGTTAGCACAACCGCTTCACGGCGCTGAGGTCCCAGGTTCGATCCCGGCTCTGGGTCACTGTCCGTGTGGAGTTTGCACATTCTCCCCGTGTCTGCGTGGGTTTCGCCCCCACAACCCAAAAATGTGCAGAGTAGGTGGATTGGCCATGCTAAATTGCCCCTTAATTGGAAAAAATAATTGGGTAATCTAAATTTTTTTTAAAAAGAAGGAAAAAAAAGAAGGGTGTTGCAATAATCATGGGAGATTTTAATCTTCACATAGATCAGACTAATTAAATTGACCTTGGGGATTAGTTTATAGAGTGCCTTCAAGACAGATTCTTAAAACAATACATTCTGGATCAAACCACAGAATAGGTTTCTTTAAACATGGGAATGTACACTGAGACATAATTAATTAGTTATCTCATAGGGGAATTTCACAGTAACTTCATTGCAGTGTTAATGTGAGTCTACTTTTGACAACAGTAAATGTGATTATTACTATAGTAAAGGATCCTCCAAGCAAGAGTAATCATTAAGGTGACATTTCTCATTCAGTTTGAGGGTAAGAAACCTGGGCCTGAAACTCGAGCCTAAACCTTAAATCAAGGCAATTTCAGTGGTATGAAAGCAAAGTTAGGTAAAATGGACTGTAACAATAGGTTATAGGCAAGAGTTCAGAATGTCCAAATCACCAAACAGCCCGTCTTTCGGACTTGTGGGAGGAAACCGGAGCACTCGGAGGAAACCCACGCAGACAGACTCCACACAGACAGTGACTCAAGCCGGGAATTGAACCCGGACCCACAGAACAGATCGGTCACCTGCTGGATCTGTTAAACTTGTAAGTGCATGGCTTTGAGATGGATTTGAACTTTTTACCCAATATCAACACACCCATTTGTGGGGTTATAATTGCACAACTAAGAGTAATCCGATAAGTGTTTGAAAAGCAAAGAAAATGGAAGAGAATGCAGTTCTTGTTGAAGAGCTAGTAGCAGTCCACAAATGCTTTAATTTTTATCTCGACTTTTAAAAATATATTTCTGAGTCAATATATTTAAAGATTGTAGAGGAACAGTGGCAGACATTTAAGGAGACATTTCATAACCCTCAACAAAGATGTATTCCACTGGGAGAGAAAGACTTTGCCAGAATGATGGACTAAAGAACATAGAACATACAGTGCAGAAGGAGGCCATTCGGCCCATCAGGTCTGCACCGACCCACTTAAGCCCTCACTTCCACCCTATCCCAGTAACCCAATAACCCCTCCTAATCTTTTTGGACACTAAGCGCAATTTAGGATGGCCAAACCACCTAACCTGCACGTCTTTGGACTGTGGGAGGAAACCGGAGCGCCCGGAGGAAATCTGCGCAGACACGGGGAGAACGTGCAGACTCCGCACAGACAGTGATGCAGTGGGGAATCGAACCTGGGACCCTGCCGCTGTGAAGCTACGATGCTTGTCACTGTGCTACCTTGCTACCCGAAAGTTAAGGATGGTATCAAATGAAATAAAAAGATGTACAATACTTCAAAGATTAGCAATAGACAAAGATGGGCAAGATAGGGAAAATGTTTAGAAACCAGGAAAGGATGATTTTTTTTAAATATGGAAGCAAAAAGTAATATATGAAAGTAAATTAAAAGAAATATGAAGCAAACCATAAGTGCTTCTACAAGTATATAAAAAAAGAAGAGTAACTAAAATAAATGTTAGTCCCTTAGAGGGTGATGATGTGTTATCTGTGTTGGTCTAACATCGACTGCAACTGGATGCGGTAAAACGAGAAACAGGCTTCCGACACAGGCGATGGTCCAACACTTGTTTTATTGAACCTGCTGATTGCTGTACATAATCTGCTGTGGGTTGACACTCTATTAACCTAACTGATAACCTCCTACTGGCTTGACCAGACTAGCTCTTTACCACATGGTGATGATGTTCATTGGCTTGTGCACTGCAACTATCTCCCTAGCTGTATCCTGTGAGAGAGGGAGAGCCTTAATGCCCTGTGGGCTTTGTAGTGGGGGTGTCCTGCCTGTTGATTGGTTGTTCTGTGTCGTGTGTGTTCATTGGTTATCCTGTGCATCAATCGCTGCCTGTCTGCATCTCATGATATACATGAATGGATATTATGACAGGTGAGACTGCAGGATTGAAAATGGGAAACCAGGAAATGGCAGACTTTGATCAAATACTTATATCGGTCTTCCATGGTATAAGACAGCAAATGCACCCCAAGAAGAGGATGCAATCAAGAGCCTGAAGGAACTGAAACTATCACTAGGGAAATGGTACTAAGAAAACTAATGGAACAAGAGACTAACAAGTCCCCTGGACCTGATGGTCTGCATTCTATGGTCTTAAATGGAGTGGTTGCAAAGATGGTGGCTGCATTGGTTGTAATCTTCCAAAATTCCATGGATTCTGGAAAGGTCACAGCAGATTGGGAAACCACAAATGCAACACCTCTGTTCAGGAAGGAAGGGAAACAGAAAGCAGAAACTATAGACCAGTTAGTCTAATCTGTCATTATTAATCTATTATTAAGGGAGGAGGAGCTATACATTTCAAAACTCGTAATACAATCAAGCAGAGTCAAAATAGTTTCAATAAAGGGATATCATGTTGGTCTAGCCAATAGAATTATTTGAGGAACAAGCAGGGTAGATACAAGGGAACCAGTAGATGTAGTGTGTTTGGATTTCCGAAAGGCATTCAATAAGATACCACCTAAAAGGTTGCAAGGTTGAAGCTCCTGGTTTGGGGTGTAATATGCGAGGATGGACAGAGAATGCGAACTAACAGGAAACAGAGAGGTGGGATATAAATAGGTAATTTTCAGATTGGAAAACTATAACTAGTGGGGTGCAGTAGAGGTCAGTGCTGGGGCCTTAACTATAAGATCTATATTAATGACTTTGATGAAGGGACTAAAACCAATGTAGTTAAATTTGCTGATGATACAAAGATAGACGGGAAAGCAAGTTCTGGGTGGATACAGAGTCTGCAAAGGAATATTGGTAGGTCAAACAACTGGGCAAAAATTGGTAGGTGTACCATCTGGGGAAAGTGTGAGTTTGTCTACTTTAACAGGAAGAATAGAGAAACAGAATATTATTTAAATGGGAAGAGACTGGAGAATGCTTCAGTACGAAGAGATGTGGGTGTCCTTGTATATGAATCACAAAATGTTAACCTGCAGCAGGTATGACAAGTAGTTAGGAAGGCAAATGGAAGATTGGCTTTTTATTGTAATGGGAATGGAGTACAGGCATTGGTGAGACCACATCTAGAGTAATGTTTTGTTATCATGATTTAAAGAGGGATATATGTGCATTGGAAGCATTTCGGAGAAGGTTCAGTAGGTTGGTTCCTGTGATTAAAGGGTTCTCTTGTGAGGAAAGGTTGAGCAATTTGGGCCTGTACTTGGAATAGTTTAGAAAAATGAAGAGGTGATCCAATTGAAATACATAAAATTCTGAGGGGGGTTGATAGATGCTGAGAGAATATTTCCGTCATGGGGAATCTAGAACTAGGGGTACACTTCCAAAGTAAGGAGTCTCCCATTTAAGATGGAGATGAGGAAGAACTTCCTTCAGTGTCATTGGTCTTTGGAATTTGCTATCCCAGGGAGCAGGGGAGGCTGGGCCATTGAAGCATTCAAAGCAGTTGAGACAGATATTTGACCGAGAAAATGAGTTGAAAGTTATGGGAGACGGGCAACAATGTGGAGTCAGATCAGCCATGATCTTATTGCCTGGTGAAGCAGGCTTGAGGGGCCATGGATTATATGGCATACTCCTGCCATATATTTCTTGCGTTCTTATGGAACTTCAAATATCAGAAAGGTCGTCCCACCCACACCAAGAACAAACTTCTCAAAAACGGACTTTGGACAGAATTGCTTTTCTCAGTCCAGATCCCTTGGGTGTTAAAAGCAAAATTCCCAAGTTTTAATGTGAAAGATTGCAAGTGTTTGGCTGAGGGGGAAAGATGTTGAGTGAGGCGAGAGTGGTTCCCAGGCCCATACCAGCGCTCAGGATGACTTCAACCTCATTCTGTTTGCTTAAAGCAGGAACTTTGTGGTTATCGACATGTTGGTCGACTAACTGTGCAGAAAATAATCTATTATAATGGTGCTTCTCCTTTATAACTCTGTTTATCCATGTAACATATTTAAATATACCTATTTTTGCATTTCTTGTCAATATTGACACTATTAATTCCTGTGTCTACACAGGGACTAGCCTCTTACATTTCTTAAGGTGCTAATTGACTCTTCTGTCGATGGAGGCACTGCTCTGTTGGCAGGAGAAGCAGGTTGTAATTACAATACAAATTTGCAGAGGCAAGTTCCAATATGAATGTGCGCTTAGACATTTATAATGGATTGGACAAATAAGCACAAAATGCGTAATCATAAAGTAGGGATAAATGATACCCTGGTCTGATTATCCCACTCCTTTTATTGTACATCATTTGAGGAGTGTGGTCTTAACTCCCTGTATGTAATGATTTGGGACAGTGAGAGGGATATATATCACACAGGGATCTGATTAGCTTAGAACGCTGGTATTTGGATCAGAATAATGCTACTAACACTGATGATAAACTGGCAAGAGAAACAGCTCAAGATGAAACATGAAGCGATATTGAGCCAAGGACCTGTCTCCAGGCAAGACACTCGTTGAATGGAATAAAATCTCTTCATATGCAGCAAGACCTGGACAATGTTCAGACTTGGACTGATAAGTGGCAAATAACGCAAGTGCCAGGCAATGACCATCTCCAACAAAAGAGAATCCAACCATCTTGACCTTCAATGGCATTACCATCACTGAATCCCTTACTATCAGCATCCTGGGGTGGGCTTATCATTGATCAGAATCTCAGCTGGGTGTGCCATATAAAACTGTGGCTACAAGAGCAGGTCAGAGTCCTGTGGCGAGTAACTCACCCCCTGACTCCCCAAATTTGGTCCACCATCTTCAAGGCACAAGTCAGGAATATAATGGAATACTCTCCACCTGCCCGGGTGAGTACAGCTCCAACAACACTCAAGAAGCTCAATATCATCCAGGACAAAGCAGCCCGCTTGATCAGTATCACATCACCACTTTCAACATTCACTCCCCAGTTCTGCATTTTGTTCCATGACGGAGTAAGCTGTGGCCAGGAGTAGGGTGTGAGAGTTGGAATTACAGGGCTATATTTTACAACTTCTGCTTTTTTGATGGGTTTTCCTAGTCTTCTGGATCTGCTGGACACTTTAAGAATTTACTTGGAATTACACTAAATGTTTTGATATCCTGAAGCAAATCTTTCAATCCTCAATCTGTTCATCAGCATATTCTAGTATCTGGAATCATCTGGCTGTGGTGATATGCATCACTTTAAATACACAAGGGGTTAATGTAAATACACGTAGACTAGATAGACACTAGAGGGAGCACCAGAGACATGACACACAGACATTCAACCAATAGGCCAGTAAGATAGGACACGACCAATGGGCATTCACGACACACACAAGAGGTGACACTACCACAGGAGGGCATTACACCAACCGATATAAAAGGACACAACAAACATGCTCGGCCTCTTTCCAGTGGAGACACTCAGTGAGTACACAGGGTTGATTTGAAACACATCACACCCACCACATGGATTGTAGCAGACTGGTTCGTCAGTCTGAATAGCATAGCAGGATTAACAGGAAAGTTGAATCCAAGTAGGAGAATTGTTAACAGTTTAATAAATGTGTTAAAGCTATCTCCAAGTCTGAACCTTCCTTTGTCAGAGTGCACATCATGGAAGCAGCTTATGCTACGTCAAGAGCATAACAAAACCCTGAAGCAAATCTTTAAACCTGATGTCTGTTCATCCGCATTTTCTAGTATCTGGAATCAGCTGGGTATTCAACATGGATGGAATGTTGGTAAATCAGATTAACTCCCAGGATAGGCAACTTATTTATAACATCTTGTATCTTATTTATTTTGAACAATAAGCACCGGGGAACAGTGTAAGGATGTGTTAATTGGCTAAAATCCACAAATCCCGGCATTAAAGTATTTGAATTGTTCATTGATCAGTTTGAAACAAGATTATTTGTATTGCTCAAGGATGCATGAACTATTTCCAGTCAACGAGTCTCAAAGCAGATTTATGATTTAAATAATTCAAACTTGGATATGAAGTAATCAGACATGTGCAATGGGATGGCATCTTGATTTTCTGCACGTGTATGGACCAGTGCACATGTGTAGACGGGGATCGGTGGGCAACTTTGTGGCCATCTTGCCTTGGCTGCAGACACCGCATTCCACGAATCAGAATCAACATAATTAAACATTGAATAAGAGGCAAATGATTCTTCAAGTAAAAAGGTAAATTTCGCTTTAAATAGTTGATAGAGTATAATAAGTCCACGGAGGCAGAAGTCACCAGAATTCCCAAACCCAACAGCTGAAAAACCATGACCATTCAGTCTACTGTCTACACCGGGAGTACAGAGGACCTGACACTCCCTGTTATATGTACAGAAAGGGATTCCCTGATTGATTGGGCCACTAATCAGGGAACTCTTATTCTAATTGGCCAATCTCAAAGGCCTGGCCTAAATCATTACACCCCCCCCCCCCCCCCCCCCCACAAAAAGTCCGAGGAGCTCCCATGGTCCTCGTGACTCATGGGTCTCCTGCTTCGTTTTTGTGCCGGGTCAGGCTCCTCCACTTCAGCTTCCGGTGTAGGGGGCTTTTCCGATGTGAGCGCCTGAGGGGTGGTTCGCCCCTTTCCTCCAGCGGCAGGGGTACAGCTACGGCATTATCCAAGGTGTCCATATCCGAGTCCGATGTCCTCACCAGTGTTGTCGGAGGAGCGTGAATAGTTTGCCAGGGAGGACTCTCCACAGTTCTTTGGTATGCTGGTCTGAGTCCGCTCCGGAGGAGGAAATTAATCTGAGGCATGCACCTGGTCCAGGTGTTTCCTTATTACATGTTTTCCCACACGTATCTCATACGACACAGGTCCTATCCTGGCCTTGACTGTTTCTGCTACCCATGTGGGGCCATTCGCATAATTTCTGACCCATACATTTTTACCCGTGTTGAACTGCCTTCCTCGGTGAATGTTGTCATGGCCCCTGCATTGGGCCTCTTGGTGTCGCTCTGTTCTACCATCTAAATTCAGGAATAGTAGACTCAGTCAGGTTTGGAGTTATCTACCCATGAGTAGCTCCACCGGTGCTATTCCCGTTGTGGCATGTGGGGTTGTTCTGTAGTCAAATAGCCAGCATGACAGTTTAGTGTCCAATAATGCTGCTGACTGTTTCTTCAACCTGACTTATAAGGTCTGGACAGCTCTCTGCGCCAAACCATTCGATGCCGGGTGGTATGGTGCCGTCCTTGTGTTCCAATTGCCATTCGACTTCATAAATTTTGTGAAGTCCTGGCTGGTGAAAACTGATCCATTATCTGAAACTAACACCTCCGGGATACCATGAGTTGCGAACGAGGTGGGGAATTTTTCAATGGTAGTTGTTGAATTTGCAGAGTTCATTTTGTAGACGTCCAGCCATTTGGAATGGGTGTCTACTATTATAAAAGACATTGAACCCATAAACGGGCCTGTAAAATCGACATGAAGTCGCAGACAATGGTCTACCTAGCCAGTCCCATGGGCGCAGCGGGGCTGCCGGTGGCACCTTCTGCCCTTGTTGGCACCGAGCTACCAATGCCGCTATATCTGTGTCCAGGCCTGGCCACCAGACATAGCTTCTGGCCAGCATCTTCATTTTTGAGGCCCCAGGGTGCCCATGATGTAGTTCCGCCAGTATGGCTCGACGGCCTTGACTTGGAACTATTTCTCGAGCCCCCCTTAGCAGGATCCCGTCTTCCACGGTGATCTGCTCTCTTCTTCTCCAGTAGCGGTGGAATTCCGCCTGGACCGGTCTTTCCATCTCCCCAGTTCGCACCATGTGTTTTATTTTTTATAAAACCGGGTCCCTTTCGGTCCATAAACAAATGTTTTGTGCGGCCACTGGAAGGGTGTCCAGGAAATGTAACGTCATTACCGTTTGCTCTATTTTGGGTACTAATGGCGGGACGCCCATTAATGGCAGCCTGCTTAGTGCACCGCTGGTTGCCACTGGCCGATGCTCCAGTTGATACTGGTATGCCGCCAGTAGTAGGGCCCAGTGTTGGTTCTGGGCCGAAGTTATTGGTGGTATTGCTTTGTCTTCTTTCACCAAACCCAGCAATGGCTTGTGGTTTGTAATTAAAGTGAATTTCCACACGTACAAGTACCGGTGAAATTTCTTCACCGCGAAGATCACAGCCAGTCCTTCCTTTTGATTTTGGTGTACTTTCATTCTGCTGCTGCCAGCTTCCTGGAAGCTAATGCCAAAGGTCGTTCCTGTCTGTTTTGCCATCTGTGTGCCAAAACTGCACCAACACCATATGGCGACGCTTCGCACGTGAGCACCAACTCTTTCCTGGGGTCATAGTGTGCCAAGACATTCCGAGGAAAGCCGTTCTTTTATCTTCTTGAAAGCCATGTCTTGGCGGGCGGACCACTCCCAGGCGTGTCCCTTTTTTAGTAATTGGTGCAGTGGGGTCCAAGATGGAAGCTCTTGTTCTGTATGAAATTTCCATAATATGTCACCAGCCCTAAAACAGACCTTAACTTTTGGTTAGTGGTGGGGGTTGGGGCATCTTTAATCGCCTTCACCGATCCTCCAAAGGGTGTAGCCCTGATTTGTCAACCTTGTACCCCAGATAAGTTACTTGAGGTGCTAGGAAAACACATTTCTCTCTCTTTAGGCGCATGCCTGCTGCTGAAAACCTTCTAAGGACTTCCTCCAGGTTTTTGCAGGTGATCTGCCTTTGTTTTTCCTGTAATGAGGACGTCATCCAGGTAAATGGCGACTTGTGGTCGCCCTTATAATATATTCTCCATTGTCCTCCGGAATATCGCACAAGCTGATGATACCCCGAAGGATAACCTGCACTGAAAAAGGTCCTTCAGGGTGTTTATCGTTGAGAATTTTTGCGACTCTTCATCCAGCTTCAGCTGTAGATATGCGTGGCTCATATCCAGCTTTGAGAATAGGAGTCCTCCAGCCAGCTTTGCATACAAATCCTCAATCCAGGTAATTAGGTATTTTTCCAGTTGTGAGTAGCGATTAATCGTTTGTTTGAAATCGCCACAAAGGCGGACCGAGCCGTCCGACTTAAAGATAGGCACCAAGGGTGCCTCCCACTCTGCAAACTGGACCGGTTTTATTCCCTCACGCTCTAAACATTTTATTTCCATATCAACTTTCTGCCTTAATGCGAAAGGTACTGGTTGGGCCTTGTATAATTTTGGGACTGCCTCTACTATATGCAATGTCACCTTTGCTTCCTTTATTGTTCCAAGCCCTTCTCAGAAAACCTCTGTGTATTTGCACAGGCGTTCACTCAGGCGGCCATTTTCCAGCTGGAATAATGTTTACCCAATCCAGCTGGATCTCTTTTAGCCAGTTTCATCCCAATAAGCTTGGCCCCACACCTTTCACTACCAATAAAGGCAGCCTAACCAGTTGCTCTCCACAGCGCCGGCCCTAGGGTTGCTGGCGCCCCGGGCAAGCTGAACTTCGGCGCCCTTGGGGGGGGGGGGGTGCGGGGCCGAGGGGGGGCCGAGGGGGGGGCGGGGCCGAGGGGGGGCGGACCCGCGGGGGGGGGCCGAGGGGGGGCGGACCCGCGGGGGGGCGGACCCACGGGGGGGCGGGGCCGAGGGGGGGCGGACCCACGGGGGGGCGGACCGGCGAGGGGGGGCGGACCCGAGAGCGGGGGGGGACCGAGGCGGGGGAAGCGGACCGAGGCGGGGGGGGGGCGGACCGAGGGGGGCCGCCCTGGGGGAGGGCGGCCGCCGTGCATGCGCTGGTTGGCACCGGCCCAACTGCGCATGCGCGGGACCGGAGTCTCTGGCGCCCCCTCGCTTATGGCGCCCCGGGCGACTGCCCGAGTTGCCGGTGCCTTGAGCCAGCCCTGGCTCTCCATAAGCCACAGTTACATGCGTTGTGCCCAACATTCAGTGATTTCCCCAGTGTATGTCCTGAGTTTTTCTGAGGTCCTGGTTAGGGATAGGGGTTGGAGTCCAGTGTGAATTTTATTGAATACCATTTCCCCTATCATTAATATGGCTGCTCCAGTGTCGACTTCCATCAGTGTGGGACATCCATTCAATCTTCTGGATAATTTAATGGGTTTTGATTTCATCACCGTTACACAATTTAGTTGTTCCTCGTTGGAGGTAGGTGGGGCTTCTAGGCTATGCATTCTCCTGTACCCCGGCCTATGTGACCTTCACCAAGATTTTGGTTTTGGGCTTCTATTTCTTTTCTCTGGCTCCAATCTCTGGCAACGACTACAATATTTTGCAGGGCAAAAGGCTGCAGGGGCTGCCGTCTGTCTGGATCTAATTTTCCTTTGCTTGGGAGGGCTTCTGCGGGTGGGCCTGGTTAACTTAGTATCCGCGTCATTCTTGAGGGTGGCTATGCAGTTGTCTATCCTCCAGCAGTAGTTCCTTAACTCAGTTTCAGTGGTGTGGGTGTCTACCTCCATCGGAGTAGCCTGTAACTCATGTGCTCCGCTTGCCGCTTTTTCTAAGGACAAAGCCAGCTGCAATGCTTGTTTGCAATCCAGCTTGGCCTCTGCTAATAGAATTATCTTATTGCTAAATTATTTATTCCACATACCAAATGGTCTCGGAGCATCTCATTTAGCGTCTGGTCAAATTCGCAAGTCTCTGCTAATCGCCGTAATCTTGTTACAAAGTTTGTAACTGACTCACCAGTGTCTCAGAATGCTGAGAAAGACCGGTACCTTCGCAGGATCAGAGATGGCTGAGGGTCATAGTACTCTTTTGCTAAGGTGGCAAGCTGTAACAAGTGGGGTGTCACAGGGTTTTGTCCTTGGCCTCAGCTATTTACAATTTCTACAAATGACTTGGACACAGGAATAGAAGGTTCTATAGCCAAATTTGCAGATGACACAAAAATAGGTGGGGGACAGAAAGTTGCAATGAGGAAATAACCATATAAATGGATTAGGAGAGTGGGCCAAAATGTGGCAGATAGTAGCTTAATACGGATAAATGTGAGATCATGCATTTTGGTCAGAAAAATGGCACGGTAACTTATTATCAAAATGGGCCGAGACTTCGAGGTGCTCCAGTGCAGAGGGATCTGGGTGTCCTCATGCATGAGGCACAGAAAACTAGCATGCAGGTACACCAGATAATAAAGAAAGCAAATGGAATGTTGGCATTTATATCAAAAGGAATAGAGTATAAAGGAAAGGAAGTGTAGGTGCAACTGTACAAGGCATTGGTGAGACCGCACCTGGAGTATTGTGCACAGTTTTAGTCCCCTTATTTGAGGACAGATGTAGTGGCATTGGAGGCAGTCCAGAGGAGATTCACAAGATTGATTCTAGAGATGAAGAATTTGTCATATGAGCAGTTTAGGCCGATACTTTCTCGAGTTTAGAAGAATAAGGGGAGATCAAATTGAGGTACATAAGATGATAAAAGCTATGTGAGGCATTCTAGAATGAGAGGTCATAGTCTCAGGATAAGGGGAAGCAAATTTAAAACAGATTTGAGGAGAAATTACTTCTCCCAAAGGATTGCGAATCTGCGGAATTCACAACCCCAGAGTGCGGTGGATGTAGGGACAGTGAGTAAATTTAAGGAGGAATTAGATTTTTAATTGGTGATGGGTTGAAGGGTTATGGAGAATGGGCAGGACAGTGGAATTGAGGCCATTCTGAGATCAGCCATGATCGTATTGAACAGTGGGGCAGGCTAAAGATGCTAAAATCTCTGCTTCTGCTCCTAGTTCTGATGTTCGAAGAAAGAACTATTCTGTCTGACTTGTTATGGGTCAGGGTTTAGAAAACTCCAAGGTACATTATGGAGTTGATCTGACCTATAACTGTTCACTGATGTTGGCTAGGATGAGCAGAAGAGCCTGCCTTTCGGGTGTGATTCAACAGAGTTCTTAGGTGCTTTTAATCAAAAACAAGCTTTATTCTATGAATTTAGTTAACATTTGTATAAACACACTGTAAGAATTTTTATCAACAACAAACATAAAGACCCCACACAGCTACAATAATCTATGTATAACCCTTAATGAATTCCCCTCTAACTGTTCCAATTCAATAACAAAATCCAAGTAAAACCAGAAACCCCCTATCAAAGGTATAGCCCAGAACACGGCAATCGTACTGGTATAAGACATGTTATTGCTATACTTGCTCCCATTTCCAAACAACAGGTTTGAATTCCTTCCTGAAAGTAATTATCTCTTTTAGGTTATCAAGCAGTCTGGAAACAGCTTTTAAAATGAAGATAGAGAAACACTTCTTTCAACCTGTGCAGTTCAAAACCAGTCCAAAACCCAAAGTGAAAGTAAAAACTCAGAGCCACAGCCCAGCTCCACGCACACAATGACATCACTGAAGCTATGTGATAAGATAAAAACATTTCTTAATGGGACATTCCCATGACAGATTTCACCATCCAGCTCTTGGTTAGTACCCTTGTAGGTAACAGCACCTCAAGCACACATCTGGTGTTCTTGATTAATATAGGAATTTTTTCATTAATATGGAGATCAGGGGTTATGGGAGAATGGGGATGAGGAACATATCTGCCATGATCGAATGGTGGAGGAGACTCGATGGACCAAATGGCCTAATTTTGCTCCTATATATTATGGTCTCATGTGGCTCAGACTCTTAGAACATTGAACATAATCACACCCACAATAATTAACATTTGGCTTTCTGCCATTTCTCTTAATTGCCACTAGCATTGTAATACTTTTTCTAAAATTTATTTTCTTGGCTTCCAACATTCAACTTTAGGTAACTATTCTGTGCTACTGCGTTCTATGTCAGAAAGCCTATTGGTGAAGGATACAAACTACTATCTTTATTTCTAGAGTTACACATTACAAGCACACACCTAACCCTAAACCTACCAATTTATTTTTATTTTTTTATTTTTATTTTTTTTATAAATTTAGATTACCCAATTATTTTTTCCAATTAAGGGGCAATTTAGCGTGGCCAATCCACCTACTCTGCACATTTTTGGGTTGTGGGGGCGAAACCCACGCAGACACGGGGAGAATATGCAAACTCCACACGGACAGTGACCCAGAGCCGGGATCAAACCTGGGACCTCAGCGCCGTGAGGCGGTTGTGCTAACCACTAGGCCACCGTGCTGCCCTAACCTACCAATTTAGACTAAATATATTATATGAGCTCAAGTGATTGTACAACTAATGTCTGCTGTCTGTATACGATTAAACACAACTCTTAAACTAATAATAATGTACACAGTGTCACATTGCTCCTTATTGTTTGAAATACAAAAGGAAGGATTTTCCTCTCCAGTTTGAAATAAAGGGTGTGAGTCTCTGGAAAAGATTCAAGTGTGATAGTGTGCGGCCCAGCAAGGCCGGCAACACAATTTAATGTTAAATGGCCTACTTAATGAGGCCTCACAGGCTTCTCGCTGCAAATAATGGTTCACCAGCTGATTCGCCGGGACCGCGCTTGCCAGCCCCCGCTAACAAGATCAAGCAGCACATAAGCTGCACTTACTCAGCCAACTCCAGCCAGTTTGCAACAATGACGCAGCGGAGACCAGCCCCAGGATTCGGGGATGCTGACCTGGGGAGGATCCTGGACACGGTGGGGACTGGGAGGGATGTCCTGTTCCCCTAAGGGTCCTGGGGGGTTAGCCACACGGCAGCCAGTGCTGCCTGGGATGAAGTGGTAGCAGCCGTTCGCCCGGGCAGTGTGACCAGGAGGACTGGCCAGCAGTGCAGGAAGAAGGTCAACGATCTATACCAGGCAGCACGAGTGAACGGACCCCCCCCCCCCCCCGAGACCCTTCTGTCCCCACCGGAGCATCCACGCCCCTCAACCTCGCCTTCGCACCCCCTCTCCGACCACTGTGAACCACGCATGTGGTTAATGATGCCCCCTCCGTGTCTCCACAGGAAAAGCTCTCCCACAAGTGGCAGGAGAGAGCCTAGACTGGGGGTGGGATGCTGGCTGTAAGAACCTTCATCTCCTTCGAGGAGTGGGCCCTGGAGGTCACCGGTGTGGTCGAGGACATATCAGTCACCCACGCGGAGGCTGGCAGATGCCGCAGAGGTGAGGGACCACCAGGCTCCACCCGGAGGACCTGTCAAACATGAATTGTCATTGCCTTGCTGACTGATCTATCCCTCCACTGACCACATGTCCATTCTCCCGCAGGTCCTCCAGGCTGACGGCGCTGGCCCATTCCGGTTGGCCCCCTCTCCTGACTCTGAGGAGAGCTGCGAGGATGCCACCATGGTCAGGGCACAGCAGTCATCCCCACCCCCCACCAGCGCAGGTACACACACCTTGGTAGGAAATGTTGGTGGGCAAGTGCTCACTTAACCATGATTGCCATTTCCCTATGAGCGATAGCCTTCAGCCGTGCAGCCAGAGGCCTCAGCAGTCGGTGGGTATTATGTGTAATCAGCAGGGCAGACGGGCAGGGTCAAATGTCCCCGGAATGAGTACACATGATCCAGGGCTGGCATGGTGGTGCTGCGAGTGGTTACCCCCCCCTCCCCTGGATGCCCCCCCCCCCCCCGTTGCCTTCCTCCCACCATCCCCCAATGCCGGTCCACCCCCCCCCCCCGCGGAGGGTTCCTCCACCCCAAACAGAGCACCCTCACCCCCACCCCCGCAATCCCAGCACCCCCAGACTCTTTCCCTGTGAGCAAAGATGGATATTCACTTTCTCAGGCTCCCCACAAGCCCTTCCGCCAGGTTCACATTTTAAAAAAGGAGTACTAATCGGCGCCAGCGTGAGCACTTGCTGGGGAGGCCACTGAATGACGAGAGGCCGTTGGATATGAGGTCGCTCTTGTTGATTGTATGGAAATGGAGCTTAAGCAGTGATAATTGGTTTCTTGCCATGCTATGGCGAGATCCCGATTTCACCTACGGGAGCGAGCCGGTTGCATCGCAAACTGTTTGGCGCCTGGCACAGATCTCGTTTTTGGCCTCTCCCGCTATTCACTGGCCTCGTTACGCTTGAGCGAGAGAGCCATGAGGCCGGAGAGGGGGGGGGGGGGGGGGGGGGGGGCATCCAGGGGAAGGGGGGGTAACCACTCGCAGCACCACCATGCCAGCCCTGGATCATGTGTACTCATTCCGGGGACAACATTTGACCCTGCCCGTCTGCCCTGCTGATTACACATAATACCCACCGACTGCTGAGGCCTCTGGCTGCACGGCTGAAGGCTATCGCTCATAGGGAAATGGCAATCATGGTTAAGTGAGCACTTGCCCACCAACATTTCCTACCAAGGTGTGTGTACCTGCGCTGGTGGGGGGTGGGGATGACTGCTGTGCCCTGACCCAAATTGTGACCGTGTACTTTGCTGCTAAACAGCAAAGTTTGCCATTGTTCTCGAGAGCTTAACGGCATCATTGTGACATTGCACTCCATCGATCAGTATTTATCCAATATCTAGTATACAGTGCGACAGTGCTCTCTGCTGTTTGATGTAAAAGCCTGCCATTGTTCTCTGCCCTTCAAAACAAGTATACCGTTTTGGATGCTGTTGGGGGGGATGACCTACCGGGGGAAGGCCCCAGCGGCCAGGTCTCTGGCACTGAGTCTGGCTCTGGGGCTCAGAAGGGAAGGGGGGAGCATAGAAAAGCAATAGTAATAGGAGATTCAATGGTTAGGGGAATAGATAGGAGATTCTGTGGTTGCGAGCGAGACTCCCGAAAGGTATGTTGCCTCCCGGGTGCCAGGGCCAGGGTTGTCTCGGATCGTGTCTTCAGGATCCTGAAGGGGGAGGGTGAGCAGCCAGAAGTCGTGGTGCACATTGGCACCAACGACGTAGGTAGGAAAAAAGGTGTGGAGGTAATAAACAAGTTTAGGGAGTTAGACTGGAAGTTAAAGGCCAGGACAGACAGAGTTGTCATCTCCGGTTTGTTGCCGGTGCCACGTGATAGCGAGGCTAGGAATAGGGAGAGAGTGCAGTTGAACACGTGGCTACAGGAATGGTAGGGCTTCAGGTATTTGGATAATTGGAGCACATTCCGGGGAAGGTGGGACCTGTACAAGCAGGACGGGTTGCATCTGAACCAGAGGGGCACCAATATCCTGGGGGGGAGGTTTTCTAGTACTCTTCGGGAGGGTTTAAACTAATTTGGCAGGGGAATGGGAACCGGATCTGTAGTCCAGCAACTAAGGAAGCCGATATTCAGGACGCCAAAGCACGTAGTGATGCAGTGGGGAGGGTAACACTGACAAAGGAGAGTACTTGCAGGCAAGGAGATAGGTTGAAGTGTGTATACTTTAATGCAAGAAGCATCAGGAATAAGGTGGGTGAACTTAGGCATGGATCGGTACTTGGGACTACGATGTGGTGGCCATCACGGAAACTTGGATAGAAGAGGGGCAGAAATGGTTGTTGGAGGTCCCTGGTTATAGATGTTTCAACAAGATTAGGGAGGATGGTAAAAGAGGTGGGGTGGGGGGGGGGTGGCATTGTTAATTAGAGATAGTATAACAGCTGCAGAAAGGCAGTTCGAGGGGGATCTGCCTACTGAGGTAATATGGGTTGAAGTCAGAAATAGGAAAGGAGCAGTCACCTTGTTGGGAGTTTTCTATAGGCCCCCCAATAGCAGCAGAGATGTGGAGGAATAGATTGGGAAACAGATTTTGGAAAGGTGCAGAAGCCACAGGGTAGTAGTCATGGGTGATGTCAACTTCCCAAACATTGAGTGGAAACTCTTTAGATCAAATAGTTTGGATGGGGTAGTGTTTGTGCAGTGTGTCCAGGAAGCTTTTCTAACACAGTATGTAGATTGTCCGACCAGAGGGGAGGCCATATTGGATTTAGTACTTGGTAATGAACCAGGGCAGGTGATAGATTTGTTAGTGGGGGAGCATTTTGGAGGTAGTGACCACAATTCTGTGACTTTCACTTTAGTTATGGAGAGGGATAGGTGCGTGCAACAGGGCAAGGTTTATAATTGGGGGAAGGGTAAATTTACCCTTTATACAATGCTGTCAGACAAGAATTGAAGTGCAGAAGTTGGGAACATAGGCTGTCAGGGAAGGACACAAGTGAAATGTGGAACTTGTTCAAGGAACAGGTACTGCGTGTCTTTGATATGTATGTCCCTGTCAGGCAGGGAAGAGATGGTCGAGTGAGGGAACCATGGTTGACAAGAGAGGTTAAATGTCTTGTTAAGAGGAAGAAGGAGATTTATGTAAGGCTGAAGAAACAAGGTTCAGACAGGGCGCTGGAGGGATACAAGATAGCCAGGAGGGAACTGAAGAAAGGGATTAGGAGAGCTAAGAGAGGGCATGAAAAATCTTTGGCAGGTAGGATCAAGGAAAACCCCAAGGCCTTTTACACATATGTGAGAACTATGAGAATGACTAGAGCGAGGGTAGGTCCGATCAAGGACAGTAGCGGGAGATTCTGTATTGAGTCTGAAGAGATAGGAGAGATCTTGAACAAGTATTTTTCTTCAGTATTTACAAACGAGAGGGGCCATATTGTTGGAGAGGACAGTGTGAAACAGACTGATAAGCTCGAGGAGATACTTGTCAGGAAGGAAGATGTGTTGCGCATTTTGAAAAACTTGAGGATAGACAAGTCCCCCGGGCCTGACGGGATATATCCAAGGATTCTATGGGAAGCAAGAAATGAAATTGCAGAGCCGTTGGCAATGATCCTTTCGTCCTCGCTGTCAACAGGGGTGGTACCAGAGGATTGGAGAGTGGCGAATGTCGTGCCCCTGTTCAAAAAAGGGAATAGGAATAACCCTGGGAATTACAGGCCAGTTAGTCTTACTTCGGTGGTAGGCAAAGTAATGGAAAGGGTACTGAGGGATAGGATTTCTGAGCATCTGGAAAGGAGCTGCTTGATTAGGGATAGTCAGCACGGATTTGTGAGGGGTAGGTCTTGCCTTACAAGTCTTATTGACTTCTTTGAGGAGGTGACCAAGCATGTGGATGAAGGTAAAGCAGTGGATGTAGCATACATGGATTTTAGTAAGGCATTTGATAAGGTTCCCCATTGTAGGCTTGTGCAGAAAGTAAGGAGGCATGGGATAGTGGGAAATTTGGCCAGTTGGATAACAAACTGGCTAACCGATAGAAGACAGAGAGTGGTGGTGGATGGCAAATATTCAGCCTGGAGCCCAATTATCAGTGGCGTACCACAGGGTTCAGTTCTGGGTCCTCTGCTGTTAGTGATTTTCATTAACGACTTGGATGAGGGAGTTGAAGGGTGGGTCAGTAAATTTGCAGATGATACGAAGATTGGTGGAGTTGTGGATAGTGAGGAGGGCTGTTGTCGGCTTCAAAGAGACATAGATAGAATGCAGAGCTGGGCTGAGAAGTGGCAGATGGAGTTTAACCCTGACAAGTGTGAGGTTGTCCATTTTGGAAGGACAAATATGAATGCAGAATACAGGGTTAACGGTAGGATTCTTGGCAATGTGGAGGAGCAGAGAGATCTTGGGGTCGATGTTCATAGATCTTTGAAAGTTGCCACTCAAGTGGATAGAGCTGTGAAGAAGGCCTATGGTGTGCTAGCGTTCATTAGCAGAGGGATTGAATTTAAGAGCCGTGAGGTGATGATGCACCTGTACAAAACCTTGGTCAGGCCACATTTGGAGTACTGTGTGCAGTTCTGGTCGCCTCATTTTAAGAAGGATGTGGAAGCTTTGGAAAAGGTGCAAAGGAGATTTACCAGGACGTTGCCTGGAATGGAGAGTAGGTCATATGAGGAAAGGTTGAGGGTGCTTGCCCTTTTCTCATTAGAACGGAGAAGGATGAGGGGCGACTTGATCGAGGTTTATAAGATGATTAGGGGAATAGATAGAGTAGACAGTCAGAGACTTTTTCCCCGGGTGGAACACACCATTACAAGGGGTCATAAATTTAAGATAAATGGTGGAAGATATAGAGGGGATGTCAGAGGTAGGTTCTTTACCCAGAGAGTAGTGGGGGCATGGAATGCACTGCCTGTGGAAGTAGTTGAGTCGGAAACGTTAAGGACCTCCAAGCGGCTATTGGATAGGTACGTGGATTAGGGTAGAATAATGGAGTGTAGGTTAACTCCTTAAGGGCAGCACGGTAGCATTGTGGATAGCACAATTGCTTCACAGCTCCAGGGTCCCAAGTTCGATTTCGACAGTATTCACTGGTGCTGATGTGCACACAGTGTGACAGTGTTCTCTGGTGCTGATGTATACAGTGTGACTGTGTTCTCTGGTGCTGATGTACACAGTGTGACAGTGTTCTCTGGTGCTGATGTATACAGTGTGGCAGTATTCACTGGTGCTGATGTGCACACAGTGTGACAGTCTTCTCTGGTGCTGATGTACACAGTGTGACAGTGTCTCTGGTGCTGATGTATACAGCATGACAGGGTCTCTAGTGCTGATGTATACAGGGTGACAGTGTTCACTGGTGCTGATGTATACAGCATGACAGGGTCTCTGGTGCTGATGTATACAGTGTGACAGTGTTCTCTGGTGCTGATGTATACAGCATGACAGGGTCACTAGTGCTGATGTATACAGTGTGACAGTGTTCACTGGTGCTGATGTATACAGCATGACAGGGTCTCTAGTGCTGATGTATACAGTGTGACAGTGTTCTCTGGTGCTGATGTATACAGCATGACAGGGTCTCTGGTGCTGATGTATACAGTGTGACAGTGTTCTCTGGTGCTGATGTATACAGCATGACAGGGTCTCTAGTGCTGATGTATACAGTGTGACAGTGTTCACTGGTGCTGATGTATACAGTGTAACTGTGTTCTCTGGTGCTGATGTATACAGTGTAACTGTGTTCTCTGGTGCTGATGTACACACAGTATGACAGTGTTCCCTGGTGCTGATGTATACAGCATGACAGGGTCTCTGGTGCTGATGTATACAGTGTGACAGTGTTCATTGGTGCTGATGTACACAGTGTGACAATGTTCTCTGGTGCTGATGTACACAGTGTGACAGGATCTCTGGTGCTGATGTACACAGTGTGACAGTGTTCACTGGTGTTGATGTGCACAGTGTGACAGTGTTCTCTGGTGTTGATGTGCACAGTGTGACAGGGTCTCTGGTGCTGATGTACACAGTGACAGTGTTCATTGGTGCTGATGTACACAGTGTGGCAGTGTTCTCTGGTGCTGATGTACACAGTGTGGAAGCGTTCTCTGGTGCTGATGTACACAGTGCAACAGGGTCACTGGTGCTGATGTACACAGTGGTAGTGTTCACTGGTGCTGATGTTCACAGTGTGACAGTGTTCACTGGTGCTGATGTACACAGTGCAACAGGGTCTCTGGTGCTGATGTATACAGTGTGACAGTGTTCTCTAGTGCTGATGTACACAGTGGTCTGTTCACTGGTGCTGATGTACAGTGTGACAGTGTTCTCTGGTGCTGATGTATACAGTGTGACAGTGTTCTCTAGTGCTGATGTACACAGTGTGACAGTCTTCTCTAGTGCTGATGTACACAGTGTGACAGTGTTCACTGGTGCTGATGTATACAGTGTGACTGTGTTCTCTAGTGCTGATGTACACAGTGTGACAATGTTCTCTGGTTCTGATGTACACAGTGACAGTGTTCTCTGGTGCTGATGTACGCAGTGTGACAGTGTTCTCTAGTGCTGATGTACACAGTTGACAGTGTTCACTGGTGCTGATGTACACGGTGTGGAAGCGTTCTCTGGTGCTGATGTACACAGTGCGACAGGGTCTCTGGTGCTGATGTATACAGTGTGACAGTGTTCATTGGTGCTGATGTACACAGTGTGGCAGTGTTCTCTGGTGCTGATGTACACAGTGTGACAGTGTTCTCTGGTGCTGATGTATACAGTGTGACAGTGTTCTCTGGTGCTGATGTACACATTGTGACAAGGTCTCTGGTGCTGATGTATACAGTGTGACAGTATTCTCTGGTGCTGATGTACACAGTGTGACAGTGTTCTCTGGTGCTGATGTATACACTGTGGCAGTATTCACTGGTGCTGGTGTGCACACAGTGTGACAGTGTTCTCTGGTGCTGATGTGTACAGTGTGACAGGTTCTCTGGTGCTGATGTATACAGTGTAACTGTGTTCTCTGGTGCTGACGTACACAGTGTGACAGTCTTCTCTAGTGCTGATGTGTACAGTGTGACAGTGTTCTCTTGTGCTGATGTACACAGTGGCAGTGTTCACTGGTGTTGATGTGCACAGTGTGACAGTGTTCTCTGGTGCTGATGTACAGAGTGTGACAGGGTCTCTGGTGCTGATATACACAGTGTGACAATGTTCCCTGGTGCTGATGTACACAGTGGCAGTGTTCTCTAGTGCTGATGTACACTGTGTGACCGTGTTCTCTAGTGCTGATGTACATTGTGTGACCGTGTTCTCTAGTGCTGATGTACACAATGTGACAGTGTTCACTGGTGCTGATGTACAGTGTGACAGGGTCTCTGGTGCTGATATACACAGTGTGACAATGTTCCCTGGTGCTGATGTACACAGTGGCAGTGTTCTCTAGTGCTGATGTACACTGTGTGACCGTGTTCTCTAGTGCTGATGTACACAGTGTGACAGTGTTCACTGGTGCTGATGTACAGTGTGACAGGGTCTCTGCTGCTGATGTACACAGTGTGACAGTGTTCACTGCTGCTGATGTGCACAGTGTGACAGTGTTCACTGCTGCTGATGTGCACAGTGTGACAGTGTTCACTGCTGCTGATGTGCACAGTGTGACAGTGTTCACTGCTGCTGATGTACACATTGTGACAGGGTCTCTGGTGCTGATGTATACAGTGTGACAGTGTTCTCTGGTGCTGATGTACACAGTGTGACAATGTTCTCTGGTGCTGATGTACACAGTGCGACAGGGTCTCTGGTGCTGATGTATACAGTGTGACAGTGTTCATTGGTGCTGATGTACACAGTGTGGCAGTGTTCTCTGGTGCTGATGTACACAGTGCGACAGGGTCTCTGGTGCTGATGTATACAGTGTGACAGTGTTCATTGGTGCTGATGTACACAGTGTGGCAGTGTTCTCTGGTGCTGATGTACACAGTGCGACAGGGTCTCTGGTGCTGATGTACACAGTGTGACAGTGTTCATTGGTGCTGATGTACACTGTGTGACAATGTTCTCTGGTGCTGATGTACACAGTGCGACAGGGTCTCTGGTGCTGATGTATACAGTGTGACAGTGTTCTCTGGTGCTGATGTACACAGTGTGACAGTCTTCTCTGGTGCTGATGTACACATTGTGACAGGGTCTCTGGTGCTGATGTACACATTGTGACAGGGTCTCTGGTGCTGATGTACACAGTGGCAGTGTTCTCTAGTGCTGATGTACACAGTATGACAGTGTTCTCTGGTGCTGATGTACACAGTGTGACAGGGTCTCTGGTGCTGTTGTGCACAGTGTGGCAGTGTTCTCTGGTGCTGTTGTGCACAGTGTGGCAGGGTCTCTGGTGCTGATGTACACTGTGACAGTGTTCATTGGTGCTGATGTACACAGTGTGGCAGTGTTCTCTGGTGCTGATGTACACAGTGTGGAAGCGTTCTCTGGTGCTGATGTACACAGTGCAACAGGGTCACTGGTGCTGATGTACACAGTGGTAGTGTTCACTGGTGCTGATGTTCACAGTGTGACAGTGTTCACTGGTGCTGATGTACACAGTGCAACAGGGTCTCTGGTGCTGATGTATACAGTGTGACAGTGTTCTCTAGTGCTGATGTACACAGTGGTCTGTTCACTGGTGCTGATGTACAGTGTGACAGTGTTCTCTGGTGCTGATGTATACAGTGTGACAGTGTTCTCTAGTGCTGATGTACACAGTGTGACAGTCTTCTCTAGTGCTGATGTACACAGTGTGACAGTGTTCACTGGTGCTGATGTATACAGTGTGACTGTGTTCTCTAGTGCTGATGTACACAGTGTGACAATGTTCTCTGGTTCTGATGTACACAGTGGCAGTGTTCTCTGGTGCTGATGTACGCAGTGTGACAGTGTTCTCTAGTGCTGATGTACACAGTTGACAGTGTTCACTGGTGCTGATGTACACATTGTGACAGGGTCTCTGGTGCTGATGTACACAGTGTGACAGTATTCATTGGTGCTGATGTACACAGTGTGGCAGTGTTCTCTGGTGCTGATGTACACGGTGTGGAAGCGTTCTCTGGTGCTGATGTACACAGTGTGGCAGTGTTCTCTGGTGCTGATGTACACAGTGTGACAGTGTTCTCTGGTGCTGATGTATACAGTGTGACAGTGTTCTCTGGTGCTGATGTACACATTGTGACAAGGTCTCTGGTGCTGATGTATACAGTGTGACAGTATTCTCTGGTGCTGATGTACACAGTGTGACAGTGTTCTCTGGTGCTGATGTATACACTGTGGCAGTATTCACTGGTGCTGGTGTGCACACAGTGTGACAGTGTTCTCTGGTGCTGATGTATACAGTGTGACAGGTTCTCTGGTGCTGATGTATACAGTGTAACTGTGTTCTCTGGTGCTGACGTACACAGTGTGACAGTCTTCTCTAGTGCTGATGTGTACAGTGTGACAGTGTTCTCTTGTGCTGATGTACACAGTGGCAGTGTTCACTGGTGTTGATGTGCACAGTGTGACAGTGTTCTCTGGTGCTGATGTACAGAGTGTGACAGGGTCTCTGGTGCTGATGTACACAGTGGCAGTGTTCACTGGTGCTGATGTACACAGTGTGACAGTGTTCCCTGGTGCTGATGTACACTGTGTGACCGTGTTCTCTAGTGCTGATGTACACAGTGTGACAGTGTTCCCTGGTGCTGATGTACACTGTGTGACCGTGTTCTCTAGTGCTGATGTACACAGTGTGACAGTGTTCACTGGTGCTGATGTACAGTGTGACAGGGTCTCTGGTGCTGATATACACAGTGTGACAATGTTCCCTGGTGCTGATGTACACCGTGACAGTGTTCACTGGTGCTGATATACACAGTGTGACAGGGTCTCTGGTGCTGATGTACACAGTGACAGTGTTCACTGCTGCTGATGTGCACAGTGTGACAGTATTCTCTGGTGCTGATGTACACATTGTGACAGGGGGCGAAATTCTCCGACCCCACGCAGGGTCGGAGAATAGGCGGGAAGCGGCGTTATTTCCGCTCCCGTAGGTTTTTGAATTCTCCCGCCGGTCATAAACCGGCGTTGTGCAAATCCCGCCGGCAGCCTGTGAAAACAGCTGGGGCCGGCGGGATTTCATTTTTTTTAAACTTACCTCACATCTCCGGCCCGGATGGGCCGAAGTCCCGCCACTGGGAGGCCTTCTCCCGCCGCCGAGGTTTAAACCACCTCTGGAACGGCGGGCTCAGCGGCGCGAGCAGGCCCCCGGGGTCCTGGGGGGGCGGGGGGCGATCGGACCCGGGGGGGTGCCCCCACGGAGGCCTGGCCCGCGATCGGGGCCCCCCCGCTCACTCCGCGGGGCAGTGCCGTGGGGGCACTCTTTCTCCTTCCGCGCCGCCACGGCCTCCGCCATGGCGGACGCGGAGGAGAACCCCGCATCGCGCATGCGCCGGCAGTGACGTCAGCGGCCAGCTGCCGCTGACGTCACTGCCGGCACATGCGCCGACTGCCGAAAGCCTTTCGGCCAGCCCCGCTTCCGACTGCGCCGGGTGTTTGCGCCAGTCTTCTGGTGCAAACTGCTCCGGCGCGGGGCTGGCCCCCAAAGGTGGGGAGAATTCCCCACCTTTGGGGAGGCGCGACCCCTGAGTGGTTGGCGCCACTCCCCTACGCCGGCACCCTCCATCACGCCGGGTAGGGGAGAATCCAGCCCAGGGTCTCTGGTGCTGATGTATACAGTGTGACAGTGTTCTCTGGTGCTGATGTACACAGTGTGACAGTGTTCTCTGGTGCTGATGTACACAGTGTGACAATGTTCTCTGGTACTGATGTACACAGTGGCAGTGTTCTCTGGTGCTGATGTACACAGTGTGACAGGGTCTCTGGTGCTGATGTACACTGTGACAGTGTTCATTGGTGCTGATGTACACAGTGTGACAGTGTTCTCTGGTGCTGATGTACACAGTGTGGAAGCGTTCTCTGGTGCTGATGTACACAGTGCAACAGGGTCACTGGTGCTGATGTACACAGTGGCAGTGTTCACTGGTGCTGATGTACACAGTGTGATATTATTCTCTGGTGCTGATGTACACAGTGGCAGTGTTCACTGGTGCTGATGTACACAGTGGCAGTGTTCACTGGTGCTGATGTACACAGTGTGATATTATTCTCTGGTGCTGATGTATACAGTGGCAGTGTTCACTGGTGTTGATGTATACAGTGTGACAGTGTTCTCTAGTGCTGATGTACACAGTGTGACAGTGTTCACTGGTGCTGATGTACACTGTGTGACCGTGTTCTCTGGTGCTGATGTACACAGTGTGACAGTGTTCACTGGTGCTGATGTACACAGTGTGACAGTGTTCACTGGTGCTGATGTACACAGTGTGATAGTATTCTCTGGTGCTGATGTACACAGTGTGACAGGGTCTCTGGTGCTGTTGTGCACAGTGTGGCAGGGTCTCTGGTGCTGATGTACACAGTGGCAGTGTTCACTGGTGTTGATGTACACAGTGTGGCAGGGTCTCTGGTGCTGATGTACACAGTGTGACAATGTCTCTGGTGCTGATGTACACAGTGTGACAGTGTTCATTGGTGCTGATGTACACAGTGTGGCAGTGTTCTCTGGTGCTGATGTACACAGTGTGACAGTGTTCTCTGGTGCTGATGTACAGTGTGACAGGGTCTCTGGTGCTGATGTACACAGTGTGACAATGTTCTCTGGTGCTGATGTATACAGTGTGACAGTGTTCTCTGGTGCTGATGTACACAGTGTGACAATGTTCTCTGGTGCTGATGTACACAGTGTGACAGTGTTCATTGGTGCTGATGTACACAGTGTGGCAGTGTTCTCTGGTGCTGATGTACACAGTGTGACAGTGTTCTCTGGTGCTGATGTACACAGTGTGACAGTCTTCTCTGGTGCTGATGTACACATTGTGACAGGGTCTCTGGTGCTGATGTACACATTGTGACAGGGTCTCTGGTGCTGATGTACACAGTGGCAGTGTTCTCTAGTGCTGATGTACACAGTATGACAGTGTTCTCTGGTGCTGATGTACACAGTGTGACAGGGTCTCTGGTGCTGTTGTGCACAGTGTGGCAGTGTTCTCTGGTGCTGTTGTGCACAGTGTGGCAGGGTCTCTGGTGCTGATGTACACTGTGACAGTGTTCATTGGTGCTGATGTACACAGTGTGGCAGTGTTCTCTGGTGCTGATGTACACAGTGTGGAAGCGTTCTCTGGTGCTGATGTACACAGTGCAACAGGGTCACTGGTGCTGATGTACACAGTGGTAGTGTTCACTGGTGCTGATGTTCACAGTGTGACAGTGTTCACTGGTGCTGATGTACACAGTGCAACAGGGTCTCTGGTGCTGATGTATACAGTGTGACAGTGTTCTCTAGTGCTGATGTACACAGTGGTCTGTTCATTGGTGCTGATGTACAGTGTGACAGTGTTCTCTGGTGCTGATGTATACAGTGTGACAGTGTTCTCTAGTGCTGATGTACACAGTGTGACAGTCTTCTCTAGTGCTGATGTACACAGTGTGACAGTGTTCACTGGTGCTGATGTATACAGTGTGACTGTGTTCTCTAGTGCTGATGTACACAGTGTGACAATGTTCTCTGGTTCTGATGTACACAGTGACAGTGTTCTCTGGTGCTGATGTACGCAGTGTGACAGTGTTCTCTAGTGCTGATGTACACAGTTGACAGTGTTCACTGGTGCTGATGTACACATTGTGACAGGGTCTCTGGTGCTGATGTACACAGTGTGACAGTATTCATTGGTGCTGATGTACACAGTGTGGCAGTGTTCTCTGGTGCTGATGTACACGGTGTGGAAGCGTTCTCTGGTGCTGATGTACACAGTGCGACAGGGTCTCTGGTGCTGATGTATACAGTGTGACAGTGTTCATTGGTGCTGATGTACACAGTGTGGCAGTGTTCTCTGGATGCTGATGTACACAGTGTGACAGTGTTCTCTGGTGCTGATGTATACAGTGTGACAGTGTTCTCTGGTGCTGATGTACACATTGTGACAAGGTCTCTGGTGCTGATGTATACAGTGTGACAGTATTCTCTGGTGCTGATGTACACAGTGTGACAGTGTTCTCTGGTGCTGATGTATACACTGTGGCAGTATTCACTGGTGCTGGTGTGCACACAGTGTGACAGTGTTCTCTGGTGCTGATGTATACAGTGTGACAGGTTCTCTGGTGCTGATGTACACAGTGGCAGTGTTCACTGGTGCTGATGTACAGTGTGACAGGGTCTCTGGTGCTGATATACACAGTGTGACAATGTTCCCTGGTGCTGATGTACACAGTGGCAGTGTTCTCTAGTGCTGATGTACACTGTGTGACCGTGTTCTCTAGTGCTGATGTACACAGTGTGACAGTGTTCACTGGTGCTGATGTACAGTGTGACAGGGTCTCTGGTGCTGATATACACAGTGTGACAATGTTCCCTGGTGCTGATGTACACAGTGGCAGTGTTCTCTAGTGCTGATGTACACTGTGTGACCGTGTTCTCTAGTGCTGATGTACACAGTGTGACAGTGTTCACTGGTGCTGATGTACAGTGTGACAGGGTCTCTGCTGCTGATCTACACAGTGTGACAGGGTCTCTGGTGCTGATGTACACAGTGTGACAGTGTTCACTGCTGCTGATGTGCACAGTGTGACAGTGTTCTCTGGTGCTGATGTACACATTGTGACAAGGTCTCTGGTGCTGATGTATACAGTGTGACAGTATTCTCTGGTGCTGATGTACACATTGTGACAGGGTCTCTGGTGCTGATGTACACAGTGTGACAGTATTCTCTGGTGCTGATGTACACAGTGTGACAGTATTCTCTGGTGCTGATGTACACATTGTGACAGGGTCTCTGGTGCTGATGTACACATTGTGACAGGGTCTCTGGTGCTGATGTACACAGTGTGACAGGGTCTCTGGTGCTGATGTACACAGTGGCAGTGTTCTCTAGTGCTGATGTACACAGTGTGACAGTGTTCACTGCTGCTGATGTATACAGTGTGACAGTGTTCTCTGGTGCTGATGTATACAGCATGACAGGGTCTCTGGTGCTGATGTATACAGTGTGACAGTGTTCTCTGGTGCTGATGTATACAGCATGACAGGGTCTCTAGTGCTGATGTACACAGTGTGACAGTGTTCTCTGGTGCTGATGTATACAGCATGACAGGGTCTCTAGTGCTGATGTATACAGTGTGACAGTGTTCACTGGTGCTGATGTATACAGTGTAACTGTGTTCTCTGGTGCTGATGTACACACAGTATGACAGTGTTCCCTGGTGCTGATGTATACAGCATGACAGGGTCTCTGGTGCTGATGTATACAGTGTGACAGTGTTCATTGGTGCTGATGTACACAGTGTGACAATGTTCTCTGGTGCTGATGTACACAGTGTGACAGGATCTCTGGTGCTGATGTACACAGTGTGACAGTGTTCACTGGTGTTGATGTGCACAGTGTTCTCTGGTGCTGATGTACAGAGTGTGACAGGGTCTCTGGTGCTGATGTACACAGTGGCAGTGTTCACTGGTGCTGATGTACACAGTGTGACAGTGTTCTCTGGTGCTGATGTACACAGTGTGACAATGTTCCCTGGTGCTGATGTACACAGTGTGACAGTGTTCTCTGGTGCTGATGTACACAGTGTGACTGTGTTCACTGGTGCTGATGTATACAGTGTAACTGTGTTCTCTGGTGCTGATGTACACACAGTATGACAGTGTTCCCTGGTGCTGATGTATACAGCATGACAGGGTCTCTGGTGCTGATGTACACAGTGTGACAGTGTTCTCTGGTGCTGATGTACACAGTGGCAGTGTTCACTGGTGCTGATGTACACAGTGTGACAGTGTTCTCTGGTGCTGATGTACAGAGTGTGACAGGGTCTCTGGTGCTGATGTACACAGTGGCAGTGTTCACTGGTGCTGATGTACACAGTGTGACAGTGTTCTCTGGTGCTGATGTACACAGTGGCAGTGTTCACTGGTGCTGATGTACACAGTGTGACAGTGTTCTCTGGTGCTGATGTACAGAGTGTGACAGGGTCTCTGGTGCTGATGTACACAGTGGCAGTGTTCACTGGTGCTGATGTACACAGTGTGACAGTGTTCACTGGTGTTGATGTGCACAGTGTGATAGTATTCACTGGTGCTGATGTACAGAGTGTGACAGGGTCTCTGGTGCTGATGTATACAGTGTGACAGTGTTCACTGGTGCTGATGTACACAGTGTGACAGTATTCTCTGGTGCTGATGTACACAGTGTGACAATGTTCCCTGGTGCTGATGTACACAGTGTGACAATGTTCTCTGGTGCTGATGTACACAGTGTGACAGTGTTCACTGCTGCTGATGTGCACAGTGTGACAGTATTCTCTGGTGCTGATGTACACATTGTGACAAGGTCTCTGGTGCTGATGTATACAGTGTGACAGTGTTCTCTGGTGCTGATGTACACAGTGTGGCAGTGTTCTCTGGTGCTGATGTACACAGTGTGACAGGGTCTCTGGTGCTGATGTACACAGTGTGACAGTGTTCACTGCTGCTGATGTGCACAGTGTGACAGTGTTCACTGCTGCTGATGTACACATTGTGACAGGGTCTCTGGTGCTGATGTATACAGTGTGACAGTGTTCTCTGGTGCTGATGTACACAGTGTGACAGTGTTCTCTGGTGCTGATGTACACAGTGTGACAGTGTTCTCTGGTGCTGATGTATACAGTGTGACAGTGTTCACTGGTGCTGATGTACACAGTGTGACAGTGTTCTCTGGTACTGATGTACACATTGTGACAGGGTCTCTGGTGCTGATGTATACAGTGTGACAGTGTTCACTGGTGCTGATGTACACAGTGGCAGTGTTCTCTGGTGCTGATGTACACAGTGTGACAGTGTTCTCTGGTGCTGATGTACACAGTGTGACAGTGTTCTCTGGTGCTGATGTACACAGTGGCAGTGTTCTCTGGTGCTGATGTACACAGTGTGACAGTGTTCACTGCTGCTGATGTACACAGTGTGACAGTGTTCTCTGGTGCTGATGTACACATTGTGACAGGGTCTCTGGTGCTGATGTACACATTGTGACAGGGTCTCTGGTGCTGATGTACACAGTGTGACAGGGTCTCTGGTGCTGTTGTGCACAGTGTGGCAGTGTTCTCTGGTGCTGTTGTGCACAGTGTGGCAGGGTCTCTGGTGCTGATGTACACTGTGACAGTGTTCATTGGTGCTGATGTACACAGTGTGGCAGTGTTCTCTGGTGCTGATGTACACAGTGTGGAAGCGTTCTCTGGTGCTGATGTACACAGTGCAACAGGGTCACTGGTGCTGATGTACACAGTGGTAGTGTTCACTGGTGCTGATGTTCACAGTGTGACAGTGTTCACTGGTGCTGATGTACACAGTGCAACAGGGTCTCTGGTGCTGATGTATACAGTGTGACAGTGTTCTCTAGTGCTGATGTACACAGTGGTCTGTTCACTGGTGCTGATGTACAGTGTGACAGTGTTCTCTGGTGCTGATGTATACAGTGTGACAGTGTTCTCTAGTGCTGATGTACACAGTGTGACAGTCTTCTCTAGTGCTGATGTACACAGTGTGACAGTGTTCACTGGTGCTGATGTATACAGTGTGACTGTGTTCTCTAGTGCTGATGTTCACAGTGTGACAATGTTCTCTGGTTCTGATGTACACAGTGACAGTGTTCTCTGGTGCTGATGTACGCAGTGTGACAGTGTTCTCTAGTGCTGATGTACACAGTTGACAGTGTTCACTGGTGCTGATGTACACGGTGTGGAAGCGTTCTCTGGTGCTGATGTACACAGTGCGACAGGGTCTCTGGTGCTGATGTATACAGTGTGACAGTGTTCATTGGTGCTGATGTACACAGTGTGACAGTGTTCTCTGGTGCTGATGTACACAGTGTGACAGTGTTCTCTGGTGCTGATGTATACAGTGTGACAGTGTTCTCTGGTGCTGATGTACACATTGTGACAAGGTCTCTGGTGCTGATGTATACAGTGTGACAGTATTCTCTGGTGCTGATGTACACAGTGTGACAGTGTTCTCTGGTGCTGATGTATACACTGTGGCAGTATTCACTGGTGCTGGTGTGCACACAGTGTGACAGTGTTCTCTGGTGCTGATGTATACAGTGTGACAAGTTCTCTGGTGCTGATGTATACAGTGTAACTGTGTTCTCTGGTGCTGACGTACACAGTGTGACAGTCTTCTCTAGTGCTGATGTGTACAGTGTGACAGTGTTCTCTTGTGCTGATGTACACAGTGGCAGTGTTCACTGGTGTTGATGTGCACAGTGTGACAGTGTTCTCTGGTGCTGATGTACAGAGTGTGACAGGGTCTCTGGTGCTGATGTACACAGTGTGACAATGTTCCCTGGTGCTGATGTACACAGTGGCAGTGTTCTCTAGTGCTGATGTACACTGTGTGACCGTGTTCTCTAGTGCTGATGTACACTGTGTGACCGTGTTCTCTAGTGCTGATGTACACAATGTGACAGTGTTCACTGGTGCTGATGTACAGTGTGACAGGGTCTCTGGTGCTGATATACACAGTGTGACAATGTTCCCTGGTGCTGATGTACACAGTGGCAGTGTTCTCTAGTGCTGATGTACACAGTGTGACAGTGTTCACTGGTGCTGATGTACAGTGTGACAGGGTCTCTGCTGCTGATATACACAGTGTGACAATGTTCCCTGGTGCTGATGTACACAGTGGCAGTGTTCTCTAGTGCTGATGTACACTGTGTGACCGTGTTCTCTAGTGCTGATGTACACAGTGTGACAGTGTTCACTGGTGCTGATGTACAGTGTGACAGGGTCTCTGCTGCTGATGTACACAGTGTGACAGGGTCTCTGGTGCTGGTGTATACAGTGTGACAGGGTCTCTGGTGCTGGTGTATACAGTGTGACAGGGTCTCTGGTGCTGTTGTACACAGTGTGACAGTGTTCACTGCTGCTGATGTGCACAGTGTGACAGTGTTCTCTGGTGCTGATGTACACATTGTGACAAGGTATCTGGTGCTGATGTACACAGTGTGACAGTATTCTCTGGTGCTGATGTACACATTGTGACAGGGTCTCTGGTGCTGATGTACACATTGTGACAGGGTCTCTGGTGCTGATGTACACAGTGTGACAGTGTTCACTGCTGCTGATGTGCACAGTGTGACAGTGTTCACTGCTGCTGATGTACACATTGTGACAGGGTCTCTGGTGCTGATGTATACAGTGTGACAGTGTTCTCTGGTGCTGATGTACACAGTGTGACAATGTTCTCTGGTGCTGATGTACACAGTGTGACAATGTTCTCTGGTGCTGATGTACACAGTGCGACAGGGTCTCTGGTGCTGATGTATACAGTGTGACAGTGTTCATTGGTGCTGATGTACACAGTGTGGCAGTGTTCTCTGGTGCTGATGTACACAGTGTGACAGTCTTCTCTGGTGCTGATGTACACATTGTGACAGGGTCTCTGGTGCTGATGTACACATTGTGACAGGGTCTCTGGTGCTGATGTACACAGTGGCAGTGTTCTCTAGTGCTGATGTACACAGTATGACAGTGTTCTCTGGTGCTGATGTACACAGTGGCAGTGTTCTCTAGTGCTGATGTACACAGTATGACAGTGTTCTCTGGTGCTGATGTACACAGTGTGACAGGGTCTCTGGTGCTGTTGTGCACAGTGTGGCAGTGTTCTCTGGTGCTGTTGTGCACAGTGTGGCAGGGTCTCTGGTGCTGATGTACACTGTGACAGTGTTCATTGGTGCTGATGTACACAGTGTGGCAGTGTTCTCTGGTGCTGATGTACACAGTGTGGAAGCGTTCTCTGGTGCTGATGTACACAGTGCAACAGGGTCACTGGTGCTGATGTACACAGTGGTAGTGTTCACTGGTGCTGATGTTCACAGTGTGACAGTGTTCACTGGTGCTGATGTACACAGTGCAACAGGGTCTCTGGTGCTGATGTATACAGTGTGACAGTGTTCTCTAGTGCTGATGTACACAGTGGTCTGTTCACTGGTGCTGATGTACAGTGTGACAGTGTTCTCTGGTGCTGATGTATACAGTGTGACAGTGTTCTCTAGTGCTGATGTACACAGTGTGACAGTCTTCTCTAGTGCTGATGTACACAGTGTGACAGTGTTCACTGGTGCTGATGTATACAGTGTGACTGTGTTCTCTAGTGCTGATGTACACAGTGTGACAATGTTCTCTGGTTCTGATGTACACAGTGGCAGTGTTCTCTGGTGCTGATGTACGCAGTGTGACAGTGTTCTCTAGTGCTGATGTACACAGTTGACAGTGTTCACTGGTGCTGATGTACACATTGTGACAGGGTCTCTGGTGCTGATGTACACAGTGTGACAGTATTCATTGGTGCTGATGTACACAGTGTGGCAGTGTTCTCTGGTGCTGATGTACACGGTGTGGAAGCGTTCTCTGGTGCTGATGTACACAGTGTGGCAGTGTTCTCTGGTGCTGATGTACACAGTGTGACAGTGTTCTCTGGTGCTGATGTATACAGTGTGACAGTGTTCTCTGGTGCTGATGTACACATTGTGACAAGGTCTCTGGTGCTGATGTATACAGTGTGACAGTATTCTCTGGTGCTGATGTACACAGTGTGACAGTGTTCTCTGGTGCTGATGTATACACTGTGGCAGTATTCACTGGTGCTGGTGTGCACACAGTGTGACAGTGTTCTCTGGTGCTGATGTATACAGTGTGACAGGTTCTCTGGTGCTGATGTATACAGTGTAACTGTGTTCTCTGGTGCTGACGTACACAGTGTGACAGTCTTCTCTAGTGCTGATGTGTACAGTGTGACAGTGTTCTCTTGTGCTGATGTACACAGTGGCAGTGTTCACTGGTGTTGATGTGCACAGTGTGACAGTGTTCTCTGGTGCTGATGTACAGAGTGTGACAGGGTCTCTGGTGCTGATGTACACAGTGTGACAATGTTCCCTGGTGCTGATGTACACAGTGTGACAGTGTTCCCTGGTGCTGATGTACACTGTGTGACCGTGTTCTCTAGTGCTGATGTACACAGTGTGACAGTGTTCCCTGGTGCTGATGTACACTGTGTGACCGTGTTCTCTAGTGCTGATGTACACAGTGTGACAGTGTTCACTGGTGCTGATGTACAGTGTGACAGGGTCTCTGGTGCTGATATACACAGTGTGACAATGTTCCCTGGTGCTGATGTACACCGTGACAGTGTTCACTGGTGCTGATATACACAGTGTGACAGGGTCTCTGGTGCTGATGTACACAGTGACAGTGTTCACTGCTGCTGATGTGCACAGTGTGACAGTATTCTCTGGTGCTGATGTACACATTGTGACAGGGGGCGAAATTCTCCGACCCCACGCAGGGTCGGAGAATAGGCGGGAAGCGGCGTTATTTCCGCTCCCGCAGGTTTTTGAATTCTCCCGCCGGTCATAAACCGGCGTTGTGCAAATCCCGCCGGCAGCCTGTGAAAACAGCTGGGGCCGGCGGGATTTCATTTTTTTTAAACTTACCTCAAATCTCCGGCCCGGATGGGCCGAAGTCCCGCCACTGGGAGGCCTTCTCCCGCCGCCGAGGTTTAAACCACCTCTGGAACGGCGGGCTCAGCGGCGCGAGCAGGCCCCCGGGGTCCTGGGGGGGCGGGGGGCGATCGGACCCGGGGGGGTGCCCCCACGGAGGCCTGGCCCGCGATCGGGGCCCCCCCGCTCACTCCGCGGGGCAGTGCCGTGGGGGCACTCTTTCTCCTTCCGCGCCGCCACGGCCTCCGCCATGGCGGACGCGGAGGAGAACCCCGCATCGCGCATGCGCCGGCAGTGACGTCAGCGGCCAGCTGCCGCTGACGTCACTGCCGGCACATGCGCCGACTGCCGAAAGCCTTTCGGCCAGCCCCGCTTCCGACTGCGCCGGGTGTTTGCGCCAGTCTTCTGGTGCAAACTGCTCCGGCGCGGGGCTGGCCCCCAAAGGTGGGGAGAATTCCCCACCTTTGGGGAGGCGCGACCCCTGAGTGGTTGGCGCCACACCCCTACGCCGGCACCCTCCATCACGCCGGGTAGGGGAGAATCCAGCCCAGGGTCTCTGGTGCTGATGTATACAGTGTGACAGTGTTCTCTGGTGCTGATGTACACAGTGTGACAGTGTTCTCTGGTGCTGATGTACACAGTGTGACAATGTTCTCTGGTACTGATGTACACAGTGGCAGTGTTCTCTGGTGCTGATGTACACAGTGTGACAGGGTCTCTGGTGCTGTTGTGCACAGTGTGACAGGGTCTCTGGTGCTGTTGTGCACAGTGTGGCAGGGTGTCTGGTGCTGATGTACACTGTGACAGTGTTCATTGGTGCTGATGTACACAGTGTGACAGTGTTCTCTGGTGCTGATGTACACAGTGTGGAAGCGTTCTCTGGTGCTGATGTACACAGTGCAACAGGGTCACTGGTGCTGATGTACACAGTGGCAGTGTTCACTGGTGCTGATGTACACAGTGTGATATTATTCTCTGGTGCTGATGTACACAGTGGCAGTGTTCACTGGTGCTGATGTACACAGTGTGATATTATTCTCTGGTGCTGATGTACACAGTGGCAGTGTTCTCTGGTGCTGATGTATACAGTGGCAGTGTTCACTGGTGTTGATGTATACAGTGTGACAGTGTTCTCTAGTGCTGATGTACACTGTGTGACCGTGTTCTCTAGTGCTGATGTACACAGTGTGACAGTGTTCACTGGTGCTGATGTACACTGTGTGACCGTGTTCTCTGGTGCTGATGTACACAGTGTGACAGTGTTCACTGGTGCTGATGTACACAGTGTGATAGTATTCTCTGGTGCTGATGTACACAGTGTGACAGGGTCTCTGGTGCTGTTGTGCACAGTGTGGCAGGGTCTCTGGTGCTGATGTACACAGTGGCAGTGTTCACTGGTGTTGATGTACACAGTGTGGCAGTGTTCTCTGGTGCTGATGTACACATTGTGACAGGGTCTCTGGTGCTGATGTACACAGTGTGACAGGGTCTCTGGTGCTGTTGTGCACAGTGTGGCAGTGTTCTCTGGTGCTGTTGTGCACAGTGTGGCAGGGTCTCTGGTGCTGATGTACACTGTGACAGTGTTCATTGGTGCTGATGTACACAGTGTGGCAGTGTTCTCTGGTGCTGATGTACACAGTGTGGAAGCGTTCTCTGGTGCTGATGTACACAGTGCAACAGGGTCACTGGTGCTGATGTACACAGTGGTAGTGTTCACTGGTGCTGATGTTCACAGTGTGACAGTGTTCACTGGTGCTGATGTACACAGTGCAACAGGGTCTCTGGTGCTGATGTATACAGTGTGACAGTGTTCTCTAGTGCTGATGTACACAGTGGTCTGTTCATTGGTGCTGATGTACAGTGTGACAGTGTTCTCTGGTGCTGATGTATACAGTGTGACAGTGTTCTCTAGTGCTGATGTACACAGTGTGACAGTCTTCTCTAGTGCTGATGTACACAGTGTGACAGTGTTCACTGGTGCTGATGTATACAGTGTGACTGTGTTCTCTAGTGCTGATGTACACAGTGTGACAATGTTCTCTGGTTCTGATGTACACAGTGACAGTGTTCTCTGGTGCTGATGTACGCAGTGTGACAGTGTTCTCTAGTGCTGATGTACACAGTTGACAGTGTTCACTGGTGCTGATGTACACATTGTGACAGGGTCTCTGGTGCTGATGTACACAGTGTGACAGTATTCATTGGTGCTGATGTACACAGTGTGGCAGTGTTCTCTGGTGCTGATGTACACGGTGTGGAAGCGTTCTCTGGTGCTGATGTACACAGTGCGACAGGGTCTCTGGTGCTGATGTATACAGTGTGACAGTGTTCATTGGTGCTGATGTACACAGTGTGGCAGTGTTCTCTGGTGCTGATGTACACAGTGTGACAGTGTTCTCTGGTGCTGATGTATACAGTGTGACAGTGTTCTCTGGTGCTGATGTACACATTGTGACAAGGTCTCTGGTGCTGATGTATACAGTGTGACAGTATTCTCTGGTGCTGATGTACACAGTGTGACAGTGTTCTCTGGTGCTGATGTATACACTGTGGCAGTATTCACTGGTGCTGGTGTGCACACAGTGTGACAGTGTTCTCTGGTGCTGATGTATACAGTGTGACAGGTTCTCTGGTGCTGATGTACACAGTGGCAGTGTTCACTGGTGTTGATGTGCACAGTGTGACAGTGTTCTCTGGTGCTGATGTACACTGTGTGACCGTGTTCTCTAGTGCTGATGTACACAGTGGCAGTGTTCACTGGTGCTGATGTACAGTGTGACAGGGTCTCTGGTGCTGATATACACAGTGTGACAATGTTCCCTGGTGCTGATGTACACAGTGGCAGTGTTCTCTAGTGCTGATGTACACTGTGTGACCGTGTTCTCTAGTGCTGATGTACACAGTGTGACAGTGTTCACTGGTGCTGATGTACAGTGTGACAGGGTCTCTGGTGCTGATATACACAGTGTGACAATGTTCCCTGGTGCTGATGTACACAGTGGCAGTGTTCTCTAGTGCTGATGTACACTGTGTGACCGTGTTCTCTAGTGCTGATGTACACAGTGTGACAGTGTTCACTGGTGCTGATGTACAGTGTGACAGGGTCTCTGCTGCTGATGTACACAGTGTGACAGGGTCTCTGGTGCTGTTGTACACAGTGGCAGTGTTCACTGCTGCTGATGTGCACAGTGTGACAGTGTTCTCTGGTGCTGATGTACACATTGTGACAAGGTCTCTGGTGCTGATGTATACAGTGTGACAGTATTCTCTGGTGCTGATGTACACATTGTGACAGGGTCTCTGGTGCTGATGTACACAGTGTGACAGTATTCTCTGGTGCTGATGTACACAGTGTGACAGTATTCTCTGGTGCTGATGTACACATTGTGACAGGGTCTCTGGTGCTGATGTACACATTGTGACAGGGTCTCTGGTGCTGATGTACACAGTGTGACAGGGTCTCTGGTGCTGATGTACACAGTGGCAGTGTTCTCTAGTGCTGATGTACACAGTGTGACAGTGTTCACTGCTGCTGATGTGCACAGTGTGACAGTGTTCACTGCTGCTGATGTACACAATTTGACAGGGTCTCTGGTGCTGATGTATACAGTGTGACAGTGTTCTCTGGTGCTGATGTACACAGTGTGACAATGTTCTCTGGTGCTGATGTACACAGTGTGACAATGTTCTCTGGTGCTGATGTACACAGTGCGACAGGGTCTCTGGTGCTGATGTATACAGTGTGACAGTGTTCATTGGTGCTGATGTACACAGTGTGGCAGTGTTCTCTGGTGCTGATGTACACAGTGTGACAGTCTTCTCTGGTGCTGATGTACACATTGTGACAGGGTCTCTGGTGCTGATGTACACATTGTGACAGGGTCTCTGGTGCTGATGTACACAGTGGCAGTGTTCTCTAGTGCTGATGTACACAGTATGACAGTGTTCTCTGGTGCTGATGTACACAGTGTGACAGGGTCTCTGGTGCTGTTGTGCACGGTGTGGCAGTGTTCTCTGGTGCTGTTGTGCACAGTGTGGCAGGGTCTCTGGTGCTGATGTACACTGTGACAGTGTTCATTGGTGCTGATGTACACAGTGTGGCAGTGTTCTCTGGTGCTGATGTACACAGTGTGGAAGCGTTCTCTGGTGCTGATGTACACAGTGCAACAGGGTCACTGGTGCTGATGTACACAGTGGTAGTGTTCACTGGTGCTGATGTTCACAGTGTGACAGTGTTCACTGGTGCTGATGTACACAGTGCAACAGGGTCTCTGGTGCTGATGTATACAGTGTGACAGTGTTCTCTAGTGCTGATGTACACAGTGGTCTGTTCACTGGTGCTGATGTACAGTGTGACAGTGTTCTCTGGTGCTGATGTATACAGTGTGACAGTGTTCTCTAGTGCTGATGTACACAGTGTGACAGTCTTCTCTAGTGCTGATGTACACAGTGTGACAGTGTTCACTGGTGCTGATGTATACAGTGTGACTGTGTTCTCTAGTGCTGATGTACACAGTGTGACAATGTTCTCTGGTTCTGATGTACACAGTGGCAGTGTTCTCTGGTGCTGATGTACGCAGTGTGACAGTGTTCTCTAGTGCTGATGTACACAGTTGACAGTGTTCACTGGTGCTGATGTACACATTGTGACAGGGTCTCTGGTGCTGATGTACACAGTGTGACAGTATTCATTGGTGCTGATGTACACAGTGTGGCAGTGTTCTCTGGTGCTGATGTACACGGTGTGGAAGCGTTCTCTGGTGCTGATGTACACAGTGCGACAGGGTCTCTGGTGCTGATGTATACAGTGTGACAGTGTTCATTGGTGCTGATGTACACAGTGTGGCAGTGTTCTCTGGTGCTGATGTACACAGTGTGACAGTGTTCTCTGGTGCTGATGTATACAGTGTGACAGTGTTCTCTGGTGCTGATGTACACATTGTGACAAGGTCTCTGGTGCTGATGTATACAGTGTGACAGTATTCTCTGGTGCTGATGTACACAGTGTGCCAGGGTCTCTGGTGCTGATGTACACAGTGTGACAGTGTTCTCTGGTGCTGATGTATACACTGTGGCAGTATTCACTGGTGCTGGTGTGCACACAGTGTGACAGTGTTCTCTGGTGCTGATGTATACAGTGTGACAGGTTCTCTGGTGCTGATGTATACAGTGTAACTGTGTTCTCTGGTGCTGACGTACACAGTGTGACAGTCTTCTCTAGTGCTGATGTGTACAGTGTGACAGTGTTCTCTTGTGCTGATGTACACAGTGGCAGTGTTCACTGGTGTTGATGTGCACAGTGTGACAGTGTTCTCTGGTGCTGATGTACAGAGTGTGACAGGGTCTCTGGTGCTGATATACACAGTGTGACAATGTTCCCTGGTGCTGATGTACAGTGTGACAGGGTCTCTGGTGCTGATATACACAGTGTGACAGGGTCTCTGGTGCTGATGTACACAGTGACAGTGTTCACTGCTGCTGATGTGCACAGTGTGACAGTATTCTCTGGTGCTGATGTACACATTGTGACAGGGGGCGAAATTCTCCGACCCCACGCAGGGTCGGAGAATAGGCGGGAAGCGGCGTTATTTCCGCTCCCGTAGGTTTTTGAATTCTCCCGCCGGTCATAAACCGGCGTTGTGCAAATCCCGCCGGCAGCCTGTGAAAACAGCTGGGGCCGGCGGGATTTCATTTTTTTTAAACTTACCTCAAATCTCCGGCCCGCATGGGCCGAAGTCCCGCCACTGGGAGGCCTTCTCCCGCCGCCGAGGTTTAAACCACCTCTGGAACGGCGGGCTCAGCGGCGCGAGTAGGCCCCCGGGGTCCTGGGGGGGCGGGGGGCGATCGGACCCGGGGGGGTGCCCCCACGGAGGCCTGGCCCGCGATCGGGGCCCCCCGCTCACTCCGCGGGGCAGTGCTGTGGGGGCACTCTTTCTCCTTCCGCGCCGCCACGGCCTCCGCCATGGCGGACGCGGAGGAGAACCCCGCATCGCGCATGTGCCGGCAGTGACGTCAGCGGCAGCTGGCCGCTGACGTCACTGCCGGCACATGCGCCGACTGCCGAAAGCCTTTCGGCCAGCCCCGCTTCCGACTGCGCCGGGTGTTTGCGCCAGTCTTCTGGTGCAAACTGCTCCGGCGCGGGGCTGGCCCCCAAAGGTGGGGAGAATTCCCCACCTTTGGGGAGGCGCGACCCCTGAGTGGTTGGCGCCACTCCCCTACGCCGGCACCCTCCGTCACGCCGGGTAGGGGAGAATCCAGCCCAGGGTCTCTGGTGCTGATGTATACAGTGTGACAGTGTTCTCTGGTGCTGATGTACACAGTGTGACAGTGTTCTCTGGTGCTGATGTACACAGTGTGACAATGTTCTCTGGTACTGATGTACACAGTGGCAGTGTTCTCTGGTGCTGATGTACACAGTGTGACAGGGTCTCTGGTGCTGTTGTGCACAGTGTGGCAGGGTGTCTGGTGCTGATGTACACTGTGACAGTGTTCATTGGTGCTGATGTACACATTGTGACAAGGTCTCTGGTGCTGATGTACACAGTGTGACAGTGTTCTCTGGTGCTGATGTACACAGTGTGGAAGCGTTCTCTGGTGCTGATGTACACAGTGCAACAGGGTCACTGGTGCTGATGTACACAGTGGCAGTGTTCACTGGTGCTGATGTACACAGTGTGATATTATTCTCTGGTGCTGATGTACACAGTGGCAGTGTTCACTGGTGCTGATGTACACAGTGTGATATTATTCTCTGGTGCTGATGTACACAGTGGCAGTGTTCACTGGTGTTGATGTATACAGTGTGACAGTGTTCTCTAGTGCTGATGTACACTGTGTGACCGTGTTCTCTAGTGCTGATGTACACAGTGTGACAGTGTTCACTGGTGCTGATGTACACTGTGTGACCGTGTTCTCTGGTGCTGATGTACACAGTGTGACAGTGTTCACTGGTGCTGATGTGCACAGTGTGACAGTGTTCTCTGGTGCTGATGTACACAGTGTGACAGGGTCTCTGGTGCTGTTGTGCACAGTGTGGCAGGGTCTCTGGTGCTGATGTACACAGTGGCAGTGTTCACTGGTGTTGATGTACACTGTGTGACCGTGTTCTCTGGTGCTGATGTACACAGTGGCAGTGTTCACTGGTGCTGATGTACACAGTGTGACAGTGTTCACTGGTGCTAATGTACACAGTGTGATAGTATTCTCTGGTGCAGATATACACAGTGTGACAGGGTCTCTGGTGCTGATGTACACAGTGGCAGTGTTCACTGGTGCTGATGTACACAGTGTGATATTATTCTCTGGTGCTGATGTACACAGTGTGACAGTGTTCACTGGTGCTAATGTACACAGTGTGATAGTATTCTCTGGTGCTGATGTACACAGTGTGACAGGGTCTCTGGTGCTGATGTACACAGTGTGACAGGGTCTCTGGTGCTAATGTACACAGTGTGATAGTATTCTCTGGTGCTGATGTACACAGTGTGACAGGGTCTCTGGTGCTGATGTACACAGTGTGACAGGGTCTCTGGTGCTGATGTACACAGTGTGATATTATTCTCTGGTGCTGATGTACACAGTATGACAGTGTTCACTGGTGCTGGTGTACACAGTGGCAGTGTTCACTGGTGCTGATGTATACAGTGTGATATTATTCTCTGGTGCTGATGTACACAGTGTGACAGGATCTCTGGTGCTAATGTACACAGTGCGACAGTGTTCACTGGTGCTGATGTGCACACAGTGTGACAATGTTCTCTTGTGTTTGAAGTACACAGTGAATGGAGGGACAGTAATCAATGCTTGATGATTTGAAAGAATATAGATAGTCCCTTTCAAAAGCATTAATATTTGAGAGCTTTGGAGTTTGTATTTAATGTGATTGCAGAAGCCAATTTCAGAGAGTGAACCATAGTTTAATTGAAGCAGTTGCTGCATTACCCAGCTATGCTTGCATAACTACAACTTTTCTTCCATAATGCCTAACCGTGAAGTTTGTTGTTGTCAAAGTGCAATGTTGGATGACGTGGGTGACCAGTGTCTTCAATTCTTTCCAATCAGTGGTTGAGGTTAGATGATGCAAATTAAACTTGTCAACATTTCAAGTGAAGTGAGGAGCAAACAGAAGCAAATATAGACCAATGTTTAATAAGAATCTCCGTTACAGAGGAAACGGTTGGGACTATTCAATGGTTAGTCAGCACCCTCGCTGTCTTTGCCATGCTGTAACATTTCTATATTGTTCTTGCAGGTTGTCAAGAAGGCAGGCCTTGATGACAAGACACCAATGATAGGCGATAAAGTGTTTGTCCATTACACTGGAACCCTATTGAATGGAGAAATATTCGATTCAAGTAGAGGGAGAAATGAACAATTTGTTTTTGATCTGGGTAAAGGTAAGTGCTTTCTATTAACTCTGGAGCCATGTATTGACTGATACTCTGGAAGCTCAATGAAAGAACAGCATTTAATGTTTACCATGCGTGATCTAAATACAAGGATTGGAGGTTCATATCTTTCTACATTTCCCACAGTAAAAAAGTGCAACTCCAAACTATTCATCGGCCAAGACCTTCAGCTCTTTTACTGTTGCCTCTGGAGTCCCTTAGGGTCTATTATTGACCTCCTCCTAATTTTAACTTACACCCTGCCCCCTCAGTGATCTCAGGTTCCGCCTTTATACTGACCACAATCGGTTCTCCCTCATTAATATCTCTCTCATCCCCATCCAATTCATCGCACTGCTCCTTCTACAACCATTACTTCAAAGGTAGAATTCTCCTGCAACTAAATACTGTGAAGACCGAGGTCATTGATTCTAGTGCCCATCATAAACGCTATTTTGTTACCACCAGCCTGAATCTCAGCACCGCTTCACCCCTCCCTGTCTATGTAACCTTATCCAGCCCCATAACCCACTACCGTCACTCTCTCTCCTTCGGGATGGTCTCTTGTCGATCCAAGATTTCTTTCACCCTATTATTGGAGAGCTGCCTGAGCTCTAAGCTCTGAGATTGATTCTCTTCACCTCGCTATCTCTCCCTCCTTGGTTACGGCTCTGCTTCAAACCTACAACCTGACCAAAGCTTTTGATCATTTGTCTTAATTATGCCTTGTGTGGCTCAGTGAGAGATTGTGTCTGACAATATCATGGAACATTTTACCATATGAACAGTGTAATATAATGGGTCTTTGTTGGCATTGCATTCTCTAAAGGGCATTGTCCAGCAAGATAATTAGAGGGCCGGGTGCATTTTTCATAGGAAAGGAGAGGTGGGAATGCTTCTGTTTAAAGCATTAAATACCCTGAAATTGATGTTGGGTTGGATCCCAACATCACCCCACCCTTTTCCAGATATCCCCCCAGCCGAATTTCAGGTGACTGGGAAGCTTCCTTGAATCTTGATTATTTATTAAGGTCTATTTTAAGGCCGTTTAACTCTCAATTTATGATTTGCCAAGCAGTCAGCAACGCACCAGTATTATTGAGATCAATGCACAGTGGGAAGAGCATCTTCAGTGAAACTGACAGGCTGGGTAGCCTTTGACCAGTTCCACTGAAGAGCTCCAGTCAAGGCCATGAGTCTGCTGATCAAAGCACTCCGAAAATGCTATCGCTGCTTGGAAGGTGACTATTAACTTGGAAGTCACTTCACCCATCCAGCACATCACTCACCGACAGCTGCACCTTTGTACTGTCAGCCTTCACCAGGGCATGGCAGCAGTTTATGCAGCTCCACTTTCTACCTCTTGTGGTAGTTGCCACTGATGTATATATTGTATGTAGAGGATGTCGGTGTAGGTGCTTTGTGGTAAAGCCCTGTACTACAGGTAGGGGGTAGTTCCCTGCCTGCTGGCTCCGCCCAGTAGGCTGAGTATAAATATATGTGCTCCCAGTACAGCAGCCACTTCGCCAGCTGCTGTAGGAGGCCACACATCTTAGTGTAATAAAGCCTCGATTGCATCCAACTCTCGTCTTTGTGTAATTGATCGTGCATCGCCTCTGAAAAGAGGCAAGAGCAGAGAAAACACCACCACTAACTGTACCAGCAACACCAGCACTGGCACCACATCCCTTCTCCTCAATTGTATGCTGCTACACAGGGCAGAAGGGATGAACTGGAAGGAGATGAAACCTCTAACACAGGGTCTACAGGCGGATGATCAACCTTTCCAACGTGTATGGGCACTGGTGCCTCAGGAGGCTCCAGTTTTGTGCTAGGTTATTGCTGACATCTGCAGGCCCCTGGAACAGGCCCACCTTCCTAGTGGACCAGGTGGGCACTGGTCTTGCCTTTTCAAAACCTGCCAGTTTGGATGTCTGGTTCCCAACCTGAAAATCACCCCACCATTACTGCTGGGGCTAAGTTCAGAAGATATCGCTGATAGTTTCTAGCCCTCTGTTCTGTAGAGAAGAAACAATGACTGCGCCTAAGTGCGTCTGTCCAATACTCTCACCTCTGGAACCACAGAGCAATGGCCTTCTTTGGACACAGTAGCAGTGGGTCCACAGGTCACCAACTAATATTTGGAGGAGAGAGTAAGGCAGAGATGAGAAAATCCATCCAATGGAGGTTTTGATAAGGACACAGGGAGTCCACACTGAGTAAAATAATGAACTTTGATTTAATTACTACCTATATACTACCTAGTATGTCCCTACCAGGTCTCTGTCTAGTCGGTGTCTTACTGGCCGACTTTTAAAAATGCTAAATGGAGTTCTCCCGCATCTCACTGGGAGAACCACAGGGAAGGTAATCATCCCCACCCTGTAAGTCCCATGCGGGATATTACAGAGGTGATTTACTGACGTCAAGAATATTGTCCACTGACATAGGGTGACCACTCTATAACACGACTATCGCTTCCTTCTCTACACGAACGATTCATACTACAAGTTTCAGTATAAGAATTAAAACTGTATTCATAGCCGGATCAATCCGGCCGACTACCTGTGTGTCTCTCTCTTACAACCGATAAAGAGATTCAACGCAAGGTGTGTGTAAATCTGTTCAACAAGACCGGTGAACAAATTGCTTCTTGTTTACAGTCTCGGGGAGAACGTCCGGTGTTAGCATAATAACCCCCATTCTCTCGTGGCACTTTCTCTTTATTATTCGCAAATTATTTAAAGATTCAACATTTGAAATCAAATTCTCATTTTTCTCCCCTAATGCCTGTCTCCCCCTCCCCTACCCCAGCTCCCAAATCCTTTCTCTGGAAAAGTTAGGGGCTGGTTTAGCTCACTCAGCTAAATCGCTGGCTTTTAAAGCAGACCAAGCCGGCCAGCAGCACGGTTCGATTCCCGTACCAGCCTCCCCGGACAGGCGCCGGAATGTGGCGACTAGGGGCTTTTCACAGTAACTTCATTGAAGCCGACTTGTGACAATAAGCGATTTTCATTTTTTTCATTTTCAAGTAGTTTTAAAATATCTCCAGTTTCCGTTGATTTGTCTGTGTGATTCGGATATTGCCGGCAAGCCCAGCATTTGTTACCCATCCCTAACTGCCTTTGAGAAGGTGGTGATGACACACCATTTTTTAAACTACTGCAGTCTCTGTGGTGTAGATACCCTCCTGTTGTGAAGGGAGTTCTCGGCGGTGGAGGTTGCTGTTTGGAAGATGCTGTCGACGGAGGCTCAGTGAGTCGCTTCAGTGCAATTTGAAGATAGCACACGCTGTTGTCACCTTGTGCTGGTGGTGGGGGGAGGGAAGTTTTTAGGTTGTTTTATTGGGTGCGGATCCTCCAAGCAACATATTCCTGGATTTAAATTCAATTTTACGGGACGTGGGCATTTGTTGCCCATCCCTAATTGCCCTTCAGAAGGTGATGATGAGCTGCCTTCTAGAATCGCTGCAATCCATGTGGTGCAGGTATCTCCATTATGCTATTAAGGAGTGAGTTCCAGGATTTTGACCTAGTGACAGTGAAGAAACAGCGATATATTTCGAAGTTGGGGTGGTGAGTGACTTGGAGGGGAATCTCCAAGTGGTGGGGTTCCCAGCTATCTGCTGCCCTGTCCTTCTAGATGGTCGTAGTTGTGGGTTTGGAAGGTGGTGCCGAAGGACCATTGGTGGGTTCCTGCAGTGCATCTTGAAGATGGTACACACGGCTGCTACCTGTGTGTCGATAGTGATGGGAGTGAATGTTAATAATAATCATTATTATCACAAGTAGGCTTACATACACTGAAATGAAGTTACTGTGAAAAGCCCCTGTCGCCACATTCCGCCGCCTGTTCAGGTACATGGAGGGAGAATTCAGAATGTCCAGACCATCCAGAGGAAACCCACGCAGACTCAGGGAGAACTCCACACGGATAGTGACCCAAGCCGGGAATCGACCCTGGGACCCTGACGCTGTGAGCCAACAGTGCTAACCACTGTGATACCGAGCCTTTGTGGAAGGGGACCAATCAAGTGGGCTGCTTTGTCCTGGATGGTGTTGAGTTTCTTGAATGTTGCTGGAGCTGTACGTGGAGAGTATTCCATCACACTCCTGAATTGTACCTTGCAGATGGTGGACAGGCTTTGGGGAGTCAGGAGGTGGGTTGCTTGCTGCAGAATGCCCAGCTTCTGGCCTATTCTTGTGGCCACAGTATTTGTATGTATTAGAAACAGAACCCTTTCTCAGCTGCTTTACAGATCATTATTGCTCAGCCACATTTCACAGTTTCCACAACATTAAAACACACAGACTTTAATTTCACATTGTCAGAACTGGAGATGCCAATGGTTGGCACTTTAGACCATTTTCAGTCTCACTGAATTACAGTTTGCCTCCATCACTGATCCTGACAGTCAGCCTGAAAAGATCACTGGGAGCTAGATTAGAGAAATAAGAGATAATTGAAATACAGAGTGGAACCTGTCTGACTTTTAAGGCCGGACACCACGGATCATCATTGCACTGTAGCCACTTTTTAATTCTTTCAAAAGACTAACCACTTATTATAGAAAGTTATTGTTGAACCACAGGTTTGACTCTGCATTAATATTAGAAAATGCTTTGCACATAACCCATGTGAAAATATACAACTTCACATGTATATTTATTTCACAAACATCAACCAACATTCAGTGTGAATTTTTATCAGACTTTCTGTTTCACCAAAGATTAAATCTCTGGCATGAAGTTATCAAACGCGCCACAGCTTAGTGCAGGTTCAAATTCTTGACCCAGCAATTGTGGGCTGCAGTTTGAGTCCATGAAAGTGATTTGCTGAGAATGTTCACTTGCACAACAAGGCTGACCCGAGTGCGCTCTTCAGAATATAGCTGGATGCTATTTATCTTTTACCATATGTTGGAGATGTTCATTATTGGTTGGGTTTGTTAACCTGAACTGAATGTTCTGATTGGTCCAGCTGATTATGATTACATCTCCCCGCTCTGTATAATGTTGCCATTGTTTCTATTCTGCTGAAGTCCAGCATTTTCACTTTGTTTTCAGAAATAACCAATAGTAACAGAGCAAGCAGTAGAGACACAACAATTACTTGACCTAGATCATCTGGTTTCTGGATGGATGTATACAGTACCCCAGAAGATACAATATGGGGGTCCCCCTCAGAAGTCCCAATGCAAGGACTCTGAGGGGATTACCCGGGTAGTTTGAATTTCTGACGGGCAATTTCCCTGCGTCTGGAACCATCCAAATCCCAGAGTCTGAGGTTTTGGACGGTTCCAACTCACTTTCTAGAATAGTTACCCAGGAAAAGTCAGAAGGATTCTAAAAGTTCAAACTTTTGGGTAACTGAGCTGCTGAATCCCTAAGTCCCCAATGGACCCTCTAACTGCCCCTCTGCAGCCTTTGGGAAGGCTCAGCTACTCCTTTTTAGGGCACAGCTACCCTTTTGGAGATGTTCATGTACCCCTTTGGGATTGTTAACAGTAGACGTTAATGTGCTTAAAAGGTATGTAAGCTCTGTGGAACTGTTAACTTGTCAAGTTATTTAAATATCATGCCCTTTAAATTTTGATAAAAGAAATCATCCTGCTGGGATTCTTGGTTGAGAAAAATCAATTGATGTTTGTTAACATAAGCCTGAGGGTATTTATTATAAGATTTCTGCTGCGTGACTGCTTCCACAACCTATCATTGTCATAATAGAGGGTGGGGGGAACTTGTAAATTAGGGGAGACAGTGGAATAATGTCACTGGACTGCTAATCCAGAGGCCCAGGCTAATACTCGGGGGACATGGGCTCAAATCCCACCATAGCAGCTGTTGGAATGTAAATTCAATTACAAGTGGAGTACCCTTTATCTAAAATCTTCTGAGGGCAGATTGCAATTCGGATTTCAGATCATTTCCGTTACCGCATATAAACTTCTATTACAATAGCCTAGGCTTAGGCTATTGTCTAAAGTGAATAAAATGGCAAAAAAAAAGTAAGATATATTGCTGAATAATAAATACAGGATACCTGTAATATGTTCACACCCATGGTACCATCTTCGATTCTGCTTATAGGAGAAGGCTCATAAAGTAAACGGTGCAGACCTACGGTCAGATGCAGTTGGCGAGGTTGGTTTTGGTTTGGACTGCAGGCTTCCTGTGCTAAAGGCTGATGAGGTTCAAAACAAGTGTAATTTTGGATGTCTTCAGTTTTTTGCATTTATGGATGAAGGATACTCCCATCTGGAAGAAAATTGAAGGTTCGTTCTAGTAATGGTGCCCATGAAAATATCATCACTAATGAACTTTTAGGGAACAAAATCTGCCTCTTCTTTTTTTGAAAAATATTTTTATTCTCCATTTTCACATTTTCTTCAGAATTTACCCCCCACCAACAATGAGTAAACAGTAACAAATACAATGTCAATCCCCCTACCAACAGCAACGATCCCATCCTCCCACCACCCTCCAAACAAGGCCCACCTGACAATATAATCATCAAATAAAACAAACCCTCCCAAGGTGGGGAAAAAGAAAAAGGAATCAGGAATCGCCCCTGGTAAATGTTGACATATATCGTCCACCTCCCCAACCCCCCCCCTCCCAATATTCAATGCCATCCAATCCCTGAAAGAGTACCGTGAATGGCACCCATGAATTGTAGACACTCCCTCCCAGACTCCTCCCCTCCACTTCCTCTTGTAAACTCCTCCCCCACCCTCGGTTCCTTTCACCAACTTTTCACCCCAGCTAGACTCACCGAAACCTGCTCGACCAGGCTCTGATGGCCACAGCCCCTCCCTCCACCTCACACCGTTCACTGGCCGGCCCCCGCCCGGGTCTCCTTCCCCCTTGCCTGGTCCCAGGAAAACCAAGAAATCCCCTTTAGCACACAACCCCAGCATACACACCCAAGCCCCAAAGAAGCATCATTGCAAATGAAAGTCCCAACTCTTCCCTTGTCCAAATATACAGCGTCGACTCATTTAGTACATACACTAACACGCAGTGCAAAAATAAAGTTACATCAGGCTACATTGGTACACGACCCGCTCTCAGTCCCATTTCTCAATTCTGCCACAGTCCTTCTGCCTTCGCAAACTCCTCCACCGCTTCTGCCGTCCCAAAATAAAAGTCCTTGGATTTGTAGGCCACCCTTAACTTAGCTGGATATGCTATGCCGCACAGCACCTTGCTGATGTACATTGCCTTCTTCACCCGGCTGAAGGCAGCCCGCCTCCTCACCAGCTCCACCGTAAAGTCCTGGTATGTGCGTATACCAGTTCCAGCCCACTGCAGCACCCGCTTCTGCTTTTCTCAGCACAGGACCTTCTCCTTCACACTGTACCTACGGAAACACACAGTTACTCTTGACGGCTCACTCGCCTTTGGTATAGGCCTCCACGACCGATGAGACCGATCCAGTTCATATCGAGAGATCGTCCCCCTCCCCCAATAGCTCCCCCAGTAACGCGGCAAAATACTCTGTCGGCCTTGGGCCTTCCACCCCTTCGGGCAGACCCACAGTCCTCAGATTCTGCTGCCTGGATCTGTTTTCCAGGTCTTCCATTTTAGCTCGCAGACCCTTGTTGGTCTCTGTCACCTTCCGCAATTCCTTCCCCATCAAGGTGAGTTGATCACTGTGCTGCGATAATACCTCTTCCACTTCCTTCAGTGTCTCACCTTGCTCCCGCACCTCCGCCGCTGTGCTTGATACCATCGCCCTCACCGGGGCAATTGCCTCCTCCACCAGCACTTTCAATACCGCCCCCATCTCCTTCTTCATCGCTTCCATGTGCTTTGTGAACTGTTTTTCAAGTTCCACAACCATCACTTTGGTTATTTCTTCTGCTGTGAGCGATGCGGCCTCCCCAGTTCTCCAGCCTCTGCTTTCCTTACAGTTCCTGCGCTGACTTTTCCACTCACCGGCGGACTTTCATTAACCCCCTTTTTCACGGCCTTTTTTTCCCCAAGCTTGGACATTTCTCCTCCCTGTGCCTTCTTACAACTTTTTCAGCCTCCGTTGCCCCTGGGACCGGGCGTTAAAACCCCAAAATTTCTATTCCCAAGCCAGAGCCCTCCAGTGTGTGGCTGCCTCCTGCCTGACGTCACCGGAAGTCCCCTTACCCGGCCTCTTCTACTGTAACTCGAGATACATAGTAACGCGGTGCGGCTGTCCACTGAAATGGCTCAGCAAGCCAATCAGTTCAATAACAATTAGCGATGGGTAACAAATGCTAGCCTGGCCAGTTAATTCCACATCCCAATAACGAATAAAGAAAAATAACTGTTTGATTGACAGCCCCAAGTGGTTATAAAGGGATTACCTGAACTTGATGTGGGACTATGTAGACAAATGTTTGTTTTATAGGAGATTACGTACTCAAGGGATCTAACTGTATTGAATGGCCTTTTATCAATGAGATTTTTTCAATTGTGAAGTCTGTAATAGGTAATTAATTATTTTATTTCATCTGACCATGGGTCCTGCTTGAGTAGACATGAGCCAGCACTAAATTGGAATGGAGGGCATGAGGATGGGGGGGGTAGAAGGCTGTGAGCTTGCACAGAGGGTATGAAGGGCCATTGGAGTGGTTTGGGGCATGAGGTGGCATCATTTAGCATGGATGGAGTGTGTGGGGAGTGACGGGTTGTGAGGGGTGAGGGCTGGAAGGCCTTAGTGTTGCTGGGTCAAAGTTCCAGAGCACCTATAGACAGTCCGTCTCCACACTTAAGAGGCTCCTATGGCCAACCCATCCCCCAGCCAGAGCGCAAACGAGGCCATTGGGGCAAAATTTTCATACTTTGGGTTTGGGGGGTCGGGTGCAGGAAGATATCCCAGAATGGTTCCAGGGTTGGGGGATTTAAGCCAGGAAGTGAGAATGGAGGAGCTGGGATTGCTCCCTTTGGAGCAAAAGTGATTGAGGTAAGATTTGATAGAGATGTACAAGATTGTGAGAAGTTTGGATCATGTAGACAGGGGAAATCTGTTCCCACAATTGGTGCATGGATGAGGTGAGACGGATTTAAAATCTTTGGACAAGAGACGCAGTGAGAAAGCGAGGAAGAATGCAGCAAGCAGTTCTGACCTGGGTTTCATAGTGGAATCTGAGACGATCGATGAGTTCAAAAGGAAAGTGGATGGACAATTGTGAGAAATTAAGTTGCAGTGACAGAGCATGGAAATGGGATTGACTGGATTGCTCCACGGATTGCTGGCATAGACTTGATGGGCCAAATGGTCTCCTGTGTCGTTAGATGACTCTATGATCAGAGCGCAGAAGCTTGGGACTTTCAGCATGGCCAAGATACTCAGTGCACCAAGTGCTAGTTAAGCTATGTGAGGAATCTGAAAGCTAGCAAATAGACTGTGAACAAGGCTTTTTAAGTCCTGATAATATTTCCATTCAGATGGTTCATTGACCCACGCCCCACACCATTGCCCATCGCCATCCCCATCAATATTGTTTTCTTGAGGTCACTGAGAAACGCTCCTGGAGGTTCTGATGACTCTCCCCTTACAATTCTTCCCTTCTTGCTCCCCACCCTAATTGTCACTCCCCCCCCCCCAATGATCTCATTGCTGCTTCATGTGTTATTGGCCTGTTCTCACCTGTCACTGGCTGCTGCTGCCTGGCACTGCCCAGACCCAGCATTCACTCAGTACCATGAGCCACACGTCGAGTGCAACAACATATTATTTGAATGGGCTCAGTTATTGTAGCAGGCGAGACTGGCTCATTTGTGCTCTGCCAGGTCTGTATTGTCAACCCTGTCCGTAAGACTTTCCCCAACCATTTCCTCTTACAGATGCAACTGACTTGGCAGAGAGCAATAAATCTTGGGCTTGATAATGACCGATGGCATAGGACATCACAGTAAAATGTTTGTGTATTGCCCTCTCACCTACTGGACCATTGTTCTTTGTGCAGGAGGGAAATGAATCACAGCAGAAGAGGAGTCTAGTTAACCCATTGTGCTTATGCTGGCTTTTGTGAAAGAGATACTGAGTTAGTTCTGCAGAGACAGTGACCCAAGATTGGAATTGAACCTGGGTCCCCAGCGCTGTGGGGCAGTAGTGCTAACCACTGTGCCACCGTGCCGCCCTGTGTCACCATGCTGTGTCTTGTCAAGTATTTATCCAATTTATTTTTGAAAATGTATTATCAAATTGGCTTTCACCACCCTTTCAGGCAAACCATTTCAGATCGGGACAAAACATTGTGTTAAAAAATACTTGTAAAAATGTCTCATAGAACATACAGGGCGAAATTCTCCCCCCCCCCACGACGGGTGGGAGAATAGCGGGAGGGCCTTCCCAACTTTTTTGACGCCCTCCCGCTATTTTCCCCCCCCCCCCGCCGAAATCCCGACACAAATCGCTGCCGCCGTTTTTTTACGGCCGGCAGCGATTCACAGCTGTTAGAAGGGCCGAAGTCCCAGCCCTTTACGACCTTTTTACGAACGGCAAACACACCTGGTCCTGCCGTTCGTAAAAACGTCGTGACCACCTGGAAAAAAATAACCATGGCACCGATTGGCACGGCAGTACCACGGCCGTGCCAAGGGTGCCATGGGCCCGCGATCGGTGCCCACCGATCGCGGGCAGCGGGCCCGATGCCCGCGCACTATTTGTCCTTCCGCCGCCCCGCAGTATCAATACGCGGGGCGGCTGAGGGGCAACCCGGACCGCGCATGCGCGGGTTTCGCGCAAAAACGCGATGACGTCACCCGCGCATGCGCGGGTGGAGTCTTCCCACCTGCGCATGCGCGGCTGACGTCATATGACGCGTCAGCCGGCGCTAAGTCCGACAAGCGGGCTTAACGATTTTCGTTAAGCCCGACTTGTCGGAGCCTCCGACGTCGGGCTGCTAGCCCCGACGGGGGACCAGAATCGGTCCCCCGTCGGGAAGGGGCGCGATGCCGTAAAACCCGCCCGGGTTTTACGGCAGTTTGACGATTTCTCCCGTTTTGGGAGAATTTCGCCCACAGTGCATCGAGTCTGCACCAACCCACTGAAGCCCTCACTTCCACCCTATCCCCGTAAACCAACAACCCCTCCTCACCTTTTTGATCACTAAGGGCAATTTATTATGGCCAATCCACTTAACCTGCACGTCTTTGGACTGTGGGAGGAAACCGTAGCATCCGGAGGAAACCCACCCAGACATGGGGAGAAGGTGCAAACTCCGCACGGACAGTGACCCAGCAGGGAATCGAACCTGGGACCCTGGCGCTGTGAAGCACACTTGTGCTACCGTCTCGCCCCTGGTTCTTTTGCCAATTATCTCAGATGCATACTCCCTTGTCACTGACCCATTTGCCAGTGGAAGCACTTTCTCCATATTTACTCTGTCACTACCTTTATAATGTTGAACACTCTTATTAAATCTCCCTTTCTTCTCTACTCTAAGGAGGTCAATCCAAGCCTCTCTAATCGCTCCAAATAATGGAAGTCCCTCACCCTAAGGAAAGCAGGTGAGCATCGGATATACTGAATGGTCAGATGCACTGACACCAATGATTACTGAATCTAAATAATCTGGTTAGTCTAGGTTTTTTTCTTTTCCATTATTTCATTTTGACAAATGCGTTTCAGCAGACTGATCCTCTTTTCCCGATTTTATGTAAGGATATTACTCCCACCCAGTCCCTCAGGAGCAGGTTCATCTCTGTGAGGGAGGAATAAGTGAACAGCTATGAGTCAGAAAGTCGCGGATTCAAGTTCCACTTCAGTGACCTGAGCAGAATTATCTGGGCCAACATTCCAGTTGGCACTTATATAGTCCACAAACTCTTTTACTATTATTAGTGCAATGTGTTTACAGCAGAGAAAAAGGCCATTCAACCCATCAGGTTAATGCCAGTAATCATATTCTGCACAAATCTCCTCGTATTCTATTTCTGTCTCCTTCAAGTGCTCATCTGGACCCCTTTAAATGCACCCATACTATTTTCCTCAATCAAACCCCGTGGTAACGAGTTCCACAGTTGAATCATTCGCTAGGTAAAGAAGATTTTCCTGAATTCCCTGTTGGAATTTTTAGCGACTGTCTTATATTTATTGTTCCCTAGTTTTGTCATAGACAACTGGAGATATCTTTTCCATGCCGACCCCATCAAATGCTTTCATAATCGGAAGACCTTTGGCTACTCCCCAATCTTCTCTCTTCCGAACAGCACCCTGGGTTTACTGAGAGCACACAGCATTCAATAAGGCGTCTCACCATCATCTTCTCGAGGGAAGAATAGACAATAAATGCTGGCCTAGCCAGCAAAGCTAACGTCCAGTGAAAGAAAATGTATCAAACGTTACACACACAACATCCAAAATACTGCTATGTTGGGCTATGCATGTTACCAACTCATTGTTGTTGAACAGGAAACAAATATTCATTGTTTAATGAGCACAATCAAATCCAAGTCTGAACATAATTAACCAAAATAGGCCCTGTGTAAGTGAAACTAAAAATCAAATTTCCAATTTTCATAAGCTTCTAAAATGTGATAATACCTTTATGATCATAATGCATATTTCGGCAGGATAGTGAGGGCCAACATGTGTTGCAGATCACTCGGGTCTGTGTTCCATGACAACATGAATTGCTACATGTGTATTGTAGCCTGTAGCTATGGATGGTGATAGTAGAGGATCCTCAATAGTCTCTGCATCACACTCCCCACTCCCATGACAATGAGGCCTCCTTCGCTCTTTGGTGCACGGCCTCAGGTCAACCGTCAGTGGAGCCGGATCAGGGGGTGTGAAGCTGATAGGGGTTTGTTGCTTCTGAACATAGCATCGAAGGACCACTGAGGGTCAGTCACCACAGTCCTTTCCTTGGATTGCCATCTAGCTGTGGTGGAGAAGCTTGACCATTCCAGTTATCCCTAGAGTAATGCCATGATGGTAAGATCGAAAGGGAAGAACCAGACAAAGCATAATCCAAAACAAATCCTCCGTGATGGATCAGGCGGAAGATACTCATGTGGTATCAACAGTTGTGATGGAGGATGAAGGCTGCGGAAATAGGGAGATTCCCAATCGTCGAGGATCCCCTGCCACTCGAACTACACCTACCTTCTGTCAAAGACAGCGTGTCTGCTGATGTGCAACTTCATTCCCACACCAGGCATCTACCTAGAGGAAACCAGCACCCAGACAAGCCTTGCAGTGATTGGCGAGAGGTGATGGGGACAGGACCACGAGATCCGGAAGTCCCTAACTTCGGACCAGCACATAGGCGGTGGAGTTTGATTCAGTCATTTTGCTCTGAGAATACAGGAGAGCGTTTCGGCAGCTTTCTTCACAACTGAACTGCCCTCTTCAGGATCCACTCTGTTACCTCCGAATGGGGAAAGGACTAGGAAAGGTGCCCTGAAAATAGTCTGTTCCATCCCAACCTGGCTGGAAAGCCAGCAGGCTCGTTTACCTGTGGTCAGAAAATCAAAGTTAAACTGAATTTTGGAACCTGGAATGGACAAACCCTCATGGGTAATGAGCAAAACAATCAACCAGAACAGAGAACTGCTCTTGTTACCCGTGAACTCAGGCACTTCAGCACTGGCATCGCTGCTCTGCAGGAGACCTGAAGAGCAGGCGAAGGGCAGCTGAGGGAAGATGGTGGTGGTTACGCCACCTTCTGGAGAGGAAAACCCGAGGATCAGCCCGGGACGTATACATTGGTTTCTCCATCAAGAACAAACTCGTTAACTGACTCTCTTGAGCTCTCTGCCAGCATCAATAAGCGCTGTATGAATCACAATCTACAATGTGCCAAGAACGAGCAGGCACTGGTCTAGAGTGCCGCGCCCCAACCCTTGATGTCAATCATGTGTCTAAACAAGGTTTCTGCTCTACCCTGAACACCATGCTCTCCAACATTCTGAAGGAAAATAAGATCATCATCCTTGGGAACTGCAAAGTCAGGGTTGGAAAGGACTCCCAAATCTGGGAATTGAACCAGTAGAAAGGAAAGATTTGGGAATTGCAACTCCACAGGGGTTCTCCTGCCCCCCCCCCCCCCCCACCCCCCTTTCCGGAATGTGCAGCACACGAGTTGTCATCACTAACACACTGTTCCACCAAAAAGACAAGTTCAAGACTTCCTGGAGATATCCATGATCAAAGGGCAGCAGGGTAGCATGATGGTTAGCATAAATGCTTCACAGCTTCAGGGTCCCAGGTTCGATTCCCGGCTGGGTCACTGTCTGTGTGGAGTCTGCACGTCCTCCCCCTGTGTGCGTGGGTTTCCTTCGGGTGCTCCGGTTTCCTCCCACAGTCCAAAGATGTGCGGGTTAGGTGGATTGGCCATGCTAAATTGCCCGTAGTGTCCTAATAAAAGTAAGGTTAAGGGGGGGGGGGGGGGGGGGGGGGGGGTTGTTGGGTTACGGGTATTGGGTGGATATGTGAGTTTGAGTAGGGTGATCATGGCTCGGCACAACATTGAGGGCCGAAGGGCCTGTTCTGTGCTGTACTGTTCTATGTTCTATGTTCTAAAGCAATGGCACATGATCAACTTCATCATCATCATCCGATCCCAAGATCAAAAGGATGCCTTCATCAGCAAAGTGATAACTAGTGCAGACAACTGCTGAACAGACCACCAGCTCATCCACTCCTCTATGTCCATCATATTCCACCAGAAGCATGGAAAATGAAGAAACAGCTCAGAAAAAAGATCACCATTGAGCGGCTTCAAGAGCCAAGCATTCCAGTGAACATCGAACAATGTCTTCTCCAAAATCTCCAAAGTGTCCATTCTAATGGAGTGCAGGAAAACTGGGAAGAGCTGAAGACAGCTACTTTCTCAAGCTGTGAAGAAACCATTGGCTACAAGACCAGGAACTACCATCCAAGGCATCAACAATAAGAGGAAAACTCTTTGTACCTGGCAAAATGGCACAACTACCAAAACAAAGAGGAGAGAGAGCTCATTAATTAACTAAGGTGGAAGTGCAAAAAAAAACTAGGGAAATCAAGAACCAATGGTTGACTGAGAAAGCTAAGGCGCTGCAACTCCTTGCTGACAAGTATGACACTTGGGGCTTCTTCAAGCCACCAAGGCAATATATGGACCCAATACCGTAGGCCTCAAACTGGTGAGGAGTAAGGATGGATCCCCCTTGAGAGACAGAGAGAACATCGGCCTCCGATGGAGGAAACAGTTCAAAGAACTCTTAAGCCGTGATACAACCATAGATGAGGACATGTTTGAGGAAATCCCCAACTCCCCATAAAAGATGATCTTGGACTCCCAGCAAGCTTGGTCGAAGCCACCATTAAACACATGAAGAACGGAAAAGCCGCAGGAGTGGACGGGAAAATAGCAGAGATTTTCAAATTTGGAGGAGGAGAGATCACCGGTCATCTCCATCAGCTGTCGCTGAAAATCTGGGGCCGAGAAGAAATTCCTGCCGACCTCAGGAATGCTGTCATCACACCATCTTCAAGATAGGAGGCAAAGGGTAGCATGGTGGCGCAGTGGGTTAGCCCTGCTGCCTCATGGCGCCGAGGTCCCAGGTTCGATCCCGGCTCTGGGTCACTGTCTGTATGCAGTTTGCACATTCTCCCCGTGTTTGCGTGGGTTTCGCCCCCACAACCCAAAGATCTGCAGGCTAGGTGAATTGACCACGCTAAATTGCCACTTGATTGGAAAAAATGAATGGAGTACTCTAAATTTAAAAAAAAAGATAGGAGGCAAAGTGGACTGTTGGAACTACCAAGGAATCTCCCTACTCTCCGTCTGCGGGAAGATCGTTGCCTGAATCCTCACTAGCCGTCTTCTCCCAGTTTCCAAAGAATTCCTTCCGGAAAGCCATTGCTGCTTCTGACCAAACCGTGCAACAGCAGACATAATGTTCCTTGTTCAGCAACTTCAAGAGAAATGCCAGGGGCAACATCAACCACTCTACATGACCTTCATTGATCTGACCAAGGCTTTTGACTTGGCAAGTGCTTTGAAGGCCCTGCCAAAGGCTGGCTGTCCAGAGAAATTCATCAACATCCGCCAATTCCTCCATAACAAGTTGTTGGCGACAGTCACCACCGATGGAAATAAGACAGAAACCTTTTGAGGACAAGACAAGCGGGGATGTGTGATCACCCCCACCATTTTGTCCATCAACATTGCCATCATCCTTAACCTTGTCATTAACAAGCATTCCAATGGAGTGAACATCGTCTATAGGATGGACAGAAATTCTTTCAACCTCAACCAGTTGAAATCCAAGAAGAAAACAACACTGACATCGATTGCGGAACTTCATGTGGATAACATCGGCATCTCCACTCTCTGAGAAGAGATTCTCCAGGCCACGCTCGACACCTCTTTTAAAAGCTGCATTCACTGTCTTTACAAAAAAGTGGCACCTTTGACTCTGACTCTGAGTTCGTCGGAGACTTGGGATATTTCTGATGTGCTTAACTGGTGAATTACCAAGGAAATAGTAGACTGATTAAAATCTAGACTAACTCCTGGATAACTAAACAACTGACCAACCAATCACTCATACTGAACCTGCGACAATAACGCCCTAGACTACCAGTCCTAACCATCCAACAAATACTCCCCACCATGCTAAACCCCTCTACCACCCGATTAACCACTGACTCAATCTGACTACTCCCTGGCCCACCTACCTAATTGTCACGTGGCTATAGTGATATAAGGGCTCCAATCACTCCTGTTCTTGCTTTGATATTCCCACAACCGTCATGCCTTTGACAATATAGATGCATCCTGGAAAAGTACATTTAACGAGGTGTATGTGTTTGAATGCGATCCTAGCTAACAGCCTGAAAGGACTTCATTGAAAACAGCATCGTCCAAATGGAGTAGAAAATGTAGTAAGCGTTTGAGACTTCTCCATGATATGTACTGACCAGTAACCATGCTTGACATCAAGCTTAACCCCCACAAACCCAGGTAGGTAGGCAGCGTAGATAGATTGGCCATGCTAAATTTCCCCTTAATTGAAAAAAAAATGAAATGGGTACTCTAAATTTGTAAAAAATGAATAATTACCAACTTTCTTATGGGACATAACTTGAATCTTGGTAAACACTTTGGACAGTGTGACATCTTCGATGTTTCCCATGATTTGACGGTACGAAACATGTGTTCACCAGTCTTTATCTTGCCATGCACATGTTGTCGTTTTCTGTTTGACCACTCAGCTCATGTATGTGTTTCTGACAGGATACCGGATGGTCCATCTTATTGCTTAAAGCTACCAGTTGTGTACACTCTGTTTGGATCAATACTCAGTTCTTTGTAGTTGTATCAGCCTTTTGCCTTGTGCACTTCCACTGCCAATGGCTTTTTTTGCCACATATTAGTCGGAATTAATGAACGGCATTTCCTCGGTGCACACTTTCCACAGGTCTTTATAGGTTTCTGTGGTCTAGTAAGTGCATCAACAACTGGGTTGTACTTAAGAACTGTAAACTTTGTTGACCTGCGAGAATCACTGTGTACTTGCATCCTCCTAAAACTAAAATTGGATCCCATGACAAACACCTCCCCCACCTGCCTCCCTTATCACCTACTACTCTACTCACTTATCACATCAGCCACCTACTGACCCTGCCACCTTATTCCTTCACTCATTCACTAGCATTCATAGTGGACCCTTAATAGGCCACTAACTCTACTGTGATCCAATTGAGTTCTCTGAGGGACACTGTGCTCCACATTTCAGGGAAAGCCGAACTCTCAAGACTCTGGCCACCAATGCCCACGGCAACAACCTGCAGCAGTCATGCCGTAAAACATGGCGCCAGCCATGCGGTGACGCGACCTGCCACCCACCCCCCAGCCAGCAGTATGGCTCCCACCTGACTGTGGTGGTGCTGGACACAGTCCGCAGCCGCCACGCCGGGTTCCCGACCGCTGAGACCGCACATGTTCTGCGCAGTCGGGAACTCGGCCATTCGGGATCAGAGCATTGGGGGAGAACCTTCAGGTGACTCGCCAGTGCCGTTCCAACGGCACGTGGAGTGCAACACAATGCCGCCATTTCGGAGTGGGCGGAGGATTGAAAACCGGCATCAAACCATCACCGCCCCTGATTTGAGCATTGGATGGGATTATCCGCCTGATCGCCGATCACGATATCGGCATCGGGGAAAGGTGAATCTCGCCCTATGTTCTCCCACTGGAGGGTATTTGCAACCAGTTTACAATCCCCCCTGTCAGCGCAAACCATAAGCAATTCCATATTCCTTGGCATGTAAATTTATTCATGGCGTCCAATTTGGAGGGATTTCCGAAGACATCCTATTATCGTTCTGACGTTTCCAGCGGACGCCCAATGGCGAGGTCCCACAGCCTGCCACTCACACCACCCCGCACCGCGCAGCAGCCCCCGATCTCTGGGTTACCTGTGTGCCCACTCCATCCCCAAGTACGGGGGTGACACGACCGCCCCCCCCCCCCCCAGACCCTGTAATCAGGGTCCGTCCCACAAGGAGCTCTGTAGCAGGGTGACCCCCCAGTGGTGGGGGGTGGGGGGGGGGCAGTGAAGTTTGGGGCAATGACCATCTGTTGACCTCAGATGGTCTCTACCAGCATGGCCTGGTGTGGTGGACCTCGCCGCGGGCTAAGGGTGTAACTCCTTGAGGTGGTTACCCCCACGGCCCACCACAAGGTCCATGATGCCAAGGCCACGTTGATAAAGACCACAGGTGATCCGCGTCTATGTGATTCCTGACCGCAGGAAATGGAAAATCACAGAGGGCCAGAGCATAGGATGCCGGGCCCGCTAAATGGATGCAAATGGGTCATTAAGACCCATTCGCATTAATTTACATGTTCCACTGGTGCGCGGCGTGGACTTCGATTCCGGGGGTCGGAGCATTGCATTCGGGTAGGTGCCTGGCATCCATCCCGATTTTGCTCCAATGCCCAATTCTCCGTCTGATTGGGGAACAAGATCCAGGCATCCCACGATGGAGAATCCCGCCCACAATCTTTTGGCCTCAACTGGTTTCTGTGGTAGCGAATTCCATACATTCACCGTTCTCTAGGTGAAAAAAATTCTCATCTCAAGTCCTAAATGATCTACCCCGTATCCTCAGACTGTGACCACTAGTTCTGGTCTCTCTCACCATCGGGAATATCCTTCCTGCATCTACCCTGTCTAATCCTGTTAGAATTTTATATATTTCTGTGAGATCCCCCCTCATTCTTCTGAACTTCAATGAATATAATCCGAACCGACTCATTCTCTCGTCATACATCAGTCCAGACCATCACAGAAATCAGTCTGATAAACCTTTGCTGCACTCCTTCAATAGCAAGAATATCCTCCCCCAGGTATGGAGATCAAAACTGCACACAATATTCCAGGTGTGGCTTCACCAAGGCCCTGGATAATTGCAGCAAGACATTCCTGCTCTTTTACTCGCTATGAAGGCCAACATACTATTTGCCTTCTTTACCCGCCTGCTGCACCTGCATGCTTACTTTCGGTGACTAGTGTACACAGACACCCAGGTCTCATTGCACATTCCCCTCTCTCAATCTTTTGCCATTCAGATAATAATCGGCCTTCTTGTTTATTCTACCAAAGTGGATAACCTCACATTTATCCACATTATGTTGCATCTGCAATGCATTTGCCCACTCACTCAACTTGTCCGAACTACACTGAAGCATCTCTGCATCCTCCTCACAGCTTACCCTCCCACCCAGCTTTGTGTCAGTTTCAAATTTGGAGATATTACATTTAGTTCCCTCATCTGAATTATTAATACATACTGCGAATAGATGGGGTCCCAGCGCTGATCCCTGAAGTACCTCACTAGTCACTGCCTACCATATGGAAAAATACCTGTTAATTTCTGCTCTTTGTTTACTGTCTGCCAACCAGTTTCCTATCCATCTCAATACACTACCCTCCATGCGCTTTAAGTTTACATGCTAATCTCTTTAATGTGGGACTTTGTTGAAAGCCTTCTGAAAGTCCAAATAAACCACATCCACTAGCTCCCCCTCATCAACTCTACTAGTTACATCCTCGAAGAATTCCAGTAGATTTGTGGAGCATGATTTCCCATTCGTAAATCTATGTTGACTCTGTCCGATTCTACACTGTTTGTCAAGTACTCTGTTATTAAATCTTTTATAATGGACTCCAGCATTTTCCTCACTACTGATGTTAGACTGACTGTTTGTCATTCCCTGTTTGCTCTCTACCTCCCTTTTTGAATAGTGGGGTCAGATTAGCTACCCTCCAATCTGCAGAAACTGTTCCAGAGTTTGTAGAACCTTGGAAGATGACCACCAATGTATCCACTATTTCTCGGGCCACTTCTTTAAGTACTCTGGGACGTAGATTATCAGTCTTCAATCCCATCAATTTCTCCAACCCCATTTTCTGCTAGTGATGATCTCCTTCAGTTCCTCCCTCTCACTAAAGCCTGTGTTCCCCAACATTCTTGGTACGTTATTTGTGTCCTTCCTTGTGAAGGCAGAACCAAAGTATGTATTTATTTGGTCAGCCATTTCTTTGTTTCCCATAATGAATTCCACTGTTTCTGACTGTAAGGGACCTACATTTGTCTTCTTCAATCTCTTTCTCTTCACATACCTATCGAAGCTTTTACAGTCACTTTTTATGTTACCCGCAGGCTTAAACTCATGTGCTATTTTCCCCTTCTTAATCAATCTCTCTGCCCTCCTTTGCTGAATTCTAAACTAATTCCAATCATCAGGTCTGTTATTTTCTTCTGGCCAATTTGTATGTCTCTTCCTTGCATTAAATGCTGTCTCTCATTTCCCTTGTAAGCCATGGTTTGGCCACCTCTCCTGTTTTATTTTTGCACCAGACAGGAATGAACTGTTGTTGCAGTTCACCCATGCACTCTTTGCTTCGACTTTAAAAAAATATATGTATTTATGAGATGTGGGCATCGCTGGTTAGGCCAGCATTTATTGCCCATCCCGAGTTGCCCCTCAAAAGATGGTGGTGCCTTCTTGAACCGCTGCAGTCCTTGAAGTGTAGGTACATATACTGTGCTGTTAGGGAGGGAGTTCCAGGATGTGAAGGAGCAGTGATATATTTCCAATCAGGGTGGTGAGTGAATTGGAGGGGAACGTCTAGGTGGTGGAGTTCCCAGATATCTGCTGTTCTTATCCTTTTAGGTGGTAGTGGCCATGGGTTTGGAAGGTGTTGTCTAAGGAACCTTGGTGAGTCACTGCAGTTCATCTTGTAGATGGTACACATGGCTCCTACTATTCGTCAGTGGTTGAAAGTTTGAATGCTTATGGAAGAGGGAGCAATCAAGTGGGCTGCTTTGTCCTGGATGGTGTCGAGCTTCTTGAGTGTTGTTGGAGCTTCACTCATCCAGGCAAGTGGAGAGTATTCCATTACACTCCTGACTTGTGCTTTGTAGATAGTGAACAGGCTTGGGGGATCAGGAGGTTAGTTACTTGCCACAGGATTCCTAGCCTTTGACCTGCCAGTTTAGTTTCTGATCAATGGTAAGCCCCAAGATACTGATTGTGGGAGATTCAGCAATGGTAATACCATTGAATGTCAAGGGGCAATGGTTAGACCCTCTCTTGTAGGAGATGATCATTGCCTGGCACTTGTGTGGTGCAAATGTAACTTGCCACTTGTCAGCCCAAGCCTGGATATTGTCCAGGTCCTGCTGCATCTGGAGATGGACTGCGTCAACATCTGAGGAGTTGCGAATGGTACTGAACATTGTGCAGTCATCCGCAGACATCTCCACATCTGACCATATGATCAAAGGGAGGTTATTGATGAAGCAGCTGAAGATAGTTGGGCCTACGACACTACCCTGTTGAACTCCTGCAGTGATGTCCTCTAACTGAGATGATTGACCTCCAACCACCACAACCTTTGTGCCAGGTATGAATCCCAGCAGCGACGAGTTTTCCCCCTGATCCCTATTGACTCCAGTCCAGTTAGGGCTCCTCGATGCCATACTCGGTCAAATGCTGCCTTGATGTCAAGGCAGTCACTCTCACCTCACCTCTGGCATTCAGCTCTTTTGTCCATGTTTGAACCAAGGCTGTGATGAGGTCAGGAACTGTGCGTCCGTGAGCAGATTATTGCTGAGTAAGTGCTGCTTGAAAGCACTGTTGATGACTTCTTCCATCACTTTGCTGATGGTGATAGGGTGGTAATTGGCTGGGTTGGAGTTGTCCTGTTTCTTGTGTACAGAACACACCTGGGCAGTTTTCCACATTGCCAGGTAGATGCCAGAGTTTTAGCTGTACTGGAAAAGCTTGGCTTGGGGTATGGCAAGTTCTGGAGCACAAGTCTTCAGTACTATTGCCAGGATAGTGTCAGGGCCCATAGTCTTTGCAGTATCCAGTGCCTTCTGTCGTTTCGTGATATCATGTGGAATGAATCGTATTGGCTGCAGATTGACATCTGTGATGTTGGAGACCTCCGGAGGAGACCGAGATGGGTCATCCACTTGGTACTTCTGGCTGAAGATTGTTGCGAATGCCTCAGCCTTGTCTTTTGCACATATGTGCTGGGCTCCTCCATCATTGAGGATGGGGATATTTGTGAAGCCTCCTCCTCCAGTTAGTTGTTTAATTGTCCACCACCATTCACGGCTGGATATGGCAGGACTACAGAATTTAGACCTGATGCATTTGTTGTGGAATAATTTAGCTCTGTCTATTACTTGCTGCTAATGCTGTTTGGCACACAAGTAGTCTTGTGTTGTAGTTTCACCAGGTCGACACCTAATTTTTCGGTTTGACTGATGTTGCTCCTGGCATGCTCCTGCATTCTTTATTGAACTAGGGTTGATACCTGGCTTGAGGGTTATTGTAGAGTGGGGGATATGTCAGACCATGAGTTTCAGATTGTGGTTGAATATAATTCTGCTGCTGCTGCCGGCCCACAGCACCTCATGGGTGCCCAGTCTTGAGTTGCTAGATCTGTTTGAAGTCTATCCCATTTAGCTCGGTGGTAATGTCACACAACACGATGGAGGGTATCCTCAATGTGAAGACAGGACTCTGTCTACACAAGGACTGTGCAGTGATGACTTCTACTGATACTGTCATAGACAGATGTGCCTGCAGCAGACAGATTATTGAAGATGAGGTCAAGTATGATTTCCTCTCTTGGTTCCCTCACCACCTGCTGCAGTCCCAGTGTAGCAGCTATATCCTTTTGTGGCCAGCTCAGTCTGTGGTGGTACTACCGAGCCACTCTTGGTGATGGACATTGAAGTCCCCCATACACAGCATATTCTGCACCCTTGGTGTTCAACATGGAGGCGTGCTGGATCATTAGCTAATGCTGGCCGGTACGTGGTAATCAGCAGGTGGTTTCCTTGGCCATGTTTAACCTGAAGCCAAGAGACTTCATGGGGTCCAGAGTCAATGCTGAGAACTCCCAGGTGAGACAGGACATACCCAGGATCTCATCCCTTTTTTTACCCATATCATTGGTACCAATGTGTACCACAACCAATAGCTCTTTATCCTCTCCCTCAAGAATATCCTGCAGCAGAACCAAGACATCCTTGATCCTAGCATCAGGCAAGCAACATACCGTGCTGGAGTCCCATTTGCAGCCACCGAAACACCTATCCGTTCCTCTTCCAATTGAATCCCCTATAACTATTGCATTCCCACACTTTTTACTCCTCCCTGTGCAGCAGAACGAACCATGGTGCAAAGCATTTGGCTGCTGCTGCTGTCCCCTGAGAGACCAGAGAGACCACTCCCTTCAACAGCACTCAATGTGGTCTATCTGTTTTGCAGGGGACTGGCCATAGGAAATTCATGCACTTCCTGCCTAGTCCTCTTATTCTGCCTGGTGCTCACCCATTCCCTTCCCACGTGTGGAATCTTAGCCTGCGGTGTGACCATCTCTATATGTGTTACCCACATTACTCTCCATCTCGCGGATGCGCCACAGTATCCCCAGCCGCTGCTCCGGCTCTGAAACCCAGGCTCCCATGGGTTGCAGTTGGAGCCACTCCCTGCACACCTGCTGGCCCCAGGCACTGGAAATGTTCCCGGCTTATCACATAGAGCAGAAGGAGCACATCATTGCTTTGAACTCTCCTGCCATGGCTTATCCCTTTAAATTAAACCTTTGGAAGATACTTAAAAATAAATAATATCAGTTACTCTTAGGCCCTTCTTCTCTGATACTTGTTTCTACAGGGTAGAGCCATTACAAACGGTAGACCACAAACTATAGACTTTACAAACTATAAAAGATAAACATAGTCAATACTTACCCAACTGTACTCACCCAATCAGCAGGTTCACTTTTGAAGTCTAATTCCACCTCAGGAGCTGTAAACCCCAAGCTAGCACTCTGCGCTCAGTCTCGCTCTTTCTCATGCTTTTTTTATTCTTTGATCCTGTTGTCTCCGCTCTCTGTCTCATCCTTTCTCTTGCTTCTTTATCCTCCCAGCTCCATGAAGCATACTTCACAGAAACGGGTTATGTGTAGGATTATAGGAACAAACGTAGGCTATTTCGCTTTGTGAGCATGTTTTTTTCCAATTTTTAAAAATTTGTTCTTGGGATGTCACTGGCTGGGTCAGCATTTGTTGCCCATCCCTAATTGCCCCTCCCCTAAACTGAGTAGCTTTCTGGGCCATTTCAATGGGGGACAGTTAAGAGTCAACCACATTGCTGTGGGTCTGGAGTCACATGTAGGCCAGACCGGATAAGGTCGCCAGGCGTCCTTCACTGAAGGACATTAGTGAACCAGATTTTTTTTTAACGACAATCAACAATGATTTCATGGTCATCATTACACTTTTAATTGAGGTCATGGCTGATCTGTGACCTAACCCCATATGAAAATGAAATGAAAATCACTTATTGTCACAAGTAGGCTTCAATGAAGTTACTGTGAAAAGCCCCTAGTCGCCACATTCCGGTGTCTGTCCGGGGAGGCTGGTACGGGAATCGAACCGTGCTGCTGGCCTGCTTGGTCTGCTTTAAAAGCCAGCGATTTAGCTGAGTAAGCTAAACCAGCTAATTTAGCTAAACCAATCTTTACTGATATCCCTTAATATCTTTGGATAACTAAAATTCATAAATCTCAGATTAAATGCTAACAATCAATTTATCATCAATTGACAATTGCCGGGGCGTTCCAAACGTCTACCATTCTTTCTCTGAAGAAATATTTCCTAATTTTATCCTAAAAGATCTGCCTCCAAGTTAGTCTTCCTAACTGACAGAAATACTCTGTCCCCATCCAGCCAATCTGCTCCCTTGATATACAACTGTAGTTTGTTTAATCTCTTTTTGGAGTTTTTACCCTTTGGTCTAGTCCATGCTGCACTCCCTCCAAGACCTGTATATGCGGGGGCCAGAACTGCCCAACTGGTCCAAGCCAGTGTTTGGACTTCATGCAAGATTCCTCCCATTATTCTTCATGTCATCCTTATCAACATAGCCATCTATTCTTTTGCCCTTCAAGTATGGACCTTGTTTCTCCTTAACTGCATCTCTGCTAGTTGCCTCATTTACTTTTGAGTCCCACATTCCAACTACTCCACTGGTAATGAAGGTTCTCCTAAATTCTTTGTGAATTTATTAGCGACTGTCCTATATTTATGACCCCAGTTGTGATCTCCCTTATAGATGGAAACACCTTCTCTAGGTCCCTTTCATCATTGTAAAGTTCTTTATTAGGTTGTTCCTTAACCTCTCTTAATGAGAGAAAAGAGCCAGTAAACCTCTGCATTTAGATACTGTATGGTGTTTTGAAATATACTTTTTTTTATAGGTCAAGTGTTGAAAGCGTGGGACATCGGAGTGGCTTCAATGAAGAAGGGGGAAGTCTGTCAGTTGATCTGTAAACCGAACTATGCCTATGGGGCTGCAGGCAGCCCACCTAAAGTCCCTCCAAACTCCACACTACTGTTTGAGGTGGGTGTGCCTTTTTTTTAATGCCAATCGCATTTCTGCTTTGAAATCTAGCTGCTACACTACCATAGAGTTAGAAAGGCCCACCACCACCTACACAAGGTAATTTAAGATGGACAATAAAGACAGCCTTTTACTAGAGGCCCTTTAGGCCTTGGTAGAGTTGCTCTTTCTCAGCGCTCCTTTTGTCTTTCCTCTGTTCTTGGTTACTCGCTCTTGGCCTCTGTAGAGTAGCATGCAAATCTTCAGCAATTACTGGTTCTCTGCACAGGTTGTCTTCCCAATCACATGTGTAGTTAGTCTTCTGGTAGATATGAGCTCCTTTCTATTTCTCCTCATTATCCCATTCTCAGTTTCAACAAGATGTGCTCTTGGACTCTTCTCCCGGACGGGTCTCACCGCCGTCCCGCGCTCGCCTCCACTTATGCTGCTCCTCCCGTCCTCCATCTTTATTTTCCCCTTACCCCGCTGCTGGAGATGTCATGCACGTTTTGGTATCCCGTGCATTCCTTCCGGATCCCGTTTCCCCTGCCCCGCCCCCCCATTGGTTCTCCTCTCTTGCCCACCCCCTTCCACGGTTCGCCTTTCTTTCCTCAGGTTTAGCTCTCCCCCCCCCCCCCCCCCCCGCCTACCTGGCTATTCTTCCTCTTGTTCGTTGGCGACAAACAGGTCCCGGAGCATTTGCGTGAATGGCTCCCACGTTCTGTGGAAGCCGTCATCTGACCCTCGGATGGCGAATTTGATTTTCTCCATTTGGAGAAATTCCGAGAGGTCGGACAGCCAGTCTGCAGCTCTGGGTGGTGGTGCTGACCGCCAGCCAAACAGGATTCTACGGTGGGCGACCAGGGAGGCAAAGGCAAGGGCGTCCGCCCTCCTCCCCAGGAATAGATCTGGCTGGTCCGAGAACCTGAAGACCGCCACTATCGGGCATGGCTCCACCCTCACTCCCACCACTTTGGACATTGCCTCAAAGAAGGCTGTCCAGTACTCCACAAGTCTGGGGCAAGACCAGAACATGTGGGCGTGGTTGGCCGGGCCTACTTGGCACCGTTCACATCTATCCTCCACCTCCGGGAAGAACCTACTCATACAAGTTCTTGTTAAGTGGGCTCTATGTACCACTTTTAGCTGCGTCAGGCTGAGCCTTGTGCACATGGCGGTGGAGTTGACCCTATGCAGTGCTTCGCTCCAGAGTCCCCACCCTATCTCAATCCCCAGGTCCTCCTCCCATTTCTTTCTTGTTTCATCCAGTACGGTGTCGGTCCTTTCTGTCAGTCAGTCATATATGTCACTACAGTTTCCTTTGTCTAGTATGCTTGCTTCCGGTAGTTCTTCCAGTAGTGTCTGTCGTGGCGGTTGTGGGTATGTCCTTGTCTCCTTTCGTAGGAAGTTTTTAAGCTGCAGATACCTTCGCTTGTTCCCCCTGGCTAGCTGAAATTTCTCTGTCAGTTCGTCCAGTGTTGCGATCCTGCCGTCCATGTATAGGTCCCTAACTGTCCGTGTCCCTCCATCCTGCCCCCACGTTTTGAAGGAGGCGTCAGTCAGTGCTGGTGCAAACCTATGGTTGTTGCAGATGGGAGCCTTGTCCGACATTTTGTTCAGGCCAAATTGCTGCCGCAGTTGGTTCCAGGATTGGAGGGTGGCTATCACCACCGGGCTGCTGGAGTGTTTTTTGGGTGGGGATGGGAGTGCTGTCGTGGCGAGGGCCCGGAAGGAGGTCCCCATGCAGGAGGCCTCCTCCGCGCGCACCCACTCGGCCTCTGGTTCCTTGATCCATCCCCTTATTCGCTCGGCTGTCGCTGCCCAGTGGTAGAATTGTAGGTTTGGGAGAGCTAGCCCCCCCTGGATCATCATTCATTTTCAAAAACGCTTTGACCATTCTTACTCCCCTCATGGCCTCACCATTTGCTACTGGGTGCCTGTGTGAGCTAGTTGTATGGACAACTCCATAGTCTTCGGAAGTTTCTTGAACTCTTCATTCGCAAACTGTGGACCATTGTCTGAAGTGGCGAGATCCAGAATGCTATGTGTAACAAACAATTATTTTAGTCAGTTAATGATTGCTTCTGAGGTTGTTTTGTAAAGATGTTTGACTTCAATCCATCAGGCAATTCTCAATAACAATGAGAAATGTCTTCCCCTTGAGCTTGAACAGTCCACTCCGAAATATTCCTAGAGTCTAGATGGAAATGTGGATACCACCAATGGTTTTCTTTTGCTGTTGGTGATGGATCACACAGGTGCAATCATGTCCTCTTCCTCTTGTGATTTACAATTTCTGGCCATCAAACTGAATTTTGTGCCCTAGTGCAACGCTTCATAGTGAATGGGTAACCATGGTGTACACTTTGAAGGATCTTGAGTCTGACAAGTCTCATTGTGTGTTAATATGTCATTCACAACACTGGGATGTCTGTGTTCCTCACAGTATTGTTTCAGGATGAGATTGTTAAGAACATAGTCTGGCCGTCCATTTTTTACAGTACTCTCGCATTTTAGCATTTTCTTCATCTGTTTTCTGCATTTAATTCGGCTTCCGTGTGGTTGATTGTAGGAACTTTGCAATTAGTAGGCCATATGTCTCTACCTCTTCACAAGATTTATGTCCTCCTGTTCAGGATTCATGACAGTGGCCAGGATTTTCCGATCCTGTCATAGAAGATGCAGCAAGCCAATCAAAGGTCCATTGACATTGGAAGGACTGGAAAATCTCTCTGGCCGGCATTGCTGGAAAATCCCAGCGAATGTATCTGTTGCCATTTGTTGCTTGCCTTGTAAATAGTAATCTGGTTTATTCACCTGCCGTTTTATGAAAACCTTCTGCCTAGTTTTATCACGGTTTTGGTCATGGTGATATTAAGCAATGAAAGTCCAACACCCATGGTAATATTGCCAGCTGAATGCCTCTGAACCACGACTCCCTAAGCTGTAAACACTTACTGTGGGTGCATTTGCCCTGGATCACCTTGATGTCCATCAAAGCCCACATTCTGCAGCTGCAACATATCACCTTCCCTAAACAAGAAGCACATCCAAAATCTGACCCAATTGAACTCTATTCTTCACCAGTACCAATCGAGCACAGAGCCCATGCCCTGTAACAATTCAAAGTTGACTGCTCTCTTGTCAATGTAAGTTGAATAGAACATCACATCTTCGGGGTGCAATCTGATAGCAGAACAAGGACAGAGTGCAGAGCTCTGAGGCATCAGGACGACGCATGAGAAGTGAGATAGCCAAGAAAATGATGCTGATTCATCATCGCAGATGACTTACATTAAGATGTGTGCTGCTTGTTTTCCTAGTTTTCTCTGTTTAAAACACAGCCTGTCACTGGGGTGCAGTTCCACATGCACCAACAGTTCACAGGTACAAACAAAAGATCCTCTGCTCCATCCAATTAACATGCTCTGTACACCTCCATATTACCTGGGGCTGGTTTAGCACAGTGGGCTAAGACAGCTGGCTTGTAATGCAGAACAAGACCAGCAGCGTGGGTTCAATTCCTGTTCCAGCCTCCCCGAGCATCTTTGGACTGCGGGACACGGGCCGAACAGACTCTGCACAGACAGTGACCCAAGCCGGGAATCGAACCTGGGAACCTGGAGCTGTGAAGCAACAGTTGTACTACCGTGCCACCCCATGGTAATGCTCTGGGGACCCAAGTTCGAATCACACCATGGCAGATGTGAAATTAGAATTCAACCAAAATTTGGAATTAAAAGTTTAATTGTCAATTTTCGTAAAAACCCATCTGGTTCACTAATATCCTTTAGGGAAGGAACTCTGGTCTACATGTGACTTCAGACCCACAGCAATGTGGTTGACTCTAATGGCCTCTGAACAAGGGCAATTATGATGGACAATAAATGCCCATGAAAAAATAAAAACAAATTATCGCCGGGGGGGGGGGGGGGGGGGGGGGGGGGGGGGGGAGAACAAAAACAAACAAAGCAAAGAGAACCTGGTGTAACAGAGAGAAATCAAAGAAAAGGGGAATTACAGAGAGGAAAGAGAGTAATGCAGAGAAAGCAGAGAGTATGACTGAGAAATCAGGGGGAAAAAGGGGAGAGTTGCAGAAATAGTGGCGATCAGGGAGTAACAGAGAATAAGATGGAGTAACAGAGGGAGGGAAAAGTAGCAGAGAATAAACATAATATGGAAAATCACAGAGAGGAGCAGTTAATAAAATATCAATAGATGAAACATGTGATGGCACTGAGAGACTTGTGGAGCAAGAATGATGGGAACAGATCTAGCCAAACAATGGGTTAGAGAGAATTGTTGCAGGATAGGAGATTCAGTTGACTCACTGAGCTATTTGGGACTTGGATAAAAATTAATATGACGAAGGAGAGGAAGGTTGAGACAGAAATACTGATCTGTGTGGGGGATCTTTCAAAGCTGTGTGAAAAGTGCAGCAGTCTGAGCATTAATAAGGTTTTGGCTTGAATTTGCTCTCATGTTTGAAAAGTGGTCCAAATGAGCAACTGTGCACAGAATGTTGAGTTAATGTTTAGACTGAGCGACTGCAATATTCTAGAGCTAGTCTCTGAAGGGGGTTGGAATACAAGAGTAAGGAGGCCAAGCTGAAGTTCACCAGGTCTTTGATGGGACCACACCTGTAAAGGTTTGGTCTTCATATCTAAAGCGAAGATTAACTTGCCTTCGAGGTGATGCGGCAAATGTTCACCTCGGTTGATTGCTGGGGTTGGCGTGTTGCCCGATGGTGGGAGCTTGAGTAGGATGAGCCTATATGCCCTGAAGTTTAGTAGAATGAGAGTCATATCAGTGAAACACATAAGATTCTGAGAGGACTTGACCAGGCAGATTCTGAGAGGTTGTTTCCCTGACTGGAGAGTTGAAAACATAGAAACAAAATCTCAAGGTAAGGAATTGGCAATTTGGGACTGAGATCGGGAGAAATGTTTTCATTCCGAGGTCTGGGAACCTTTGAAATTTTCTATCCCAGAGTATTTGGATGTCATCATTGAGCATATACAAGGATGAGATTGATAGATTTTTGGACGCTAAGGGGAGCAAAGATATGAGGGTAGGAATGGAAAGTGGAATTGAGGTTGAATCAACCATGATCCTATTGAATGGCAGAGCAGGCTTGAGGGCAGTATGGTCTATTCCTGCTCCTTCATTTTATGGTCTCAAGCATTTTACAGCTTATTTGCTCATACAAAACAATTCTCTTGGTATTAATTTATTGAGCAATTCAGTTCTACCATTAATATACATCAGGTTCATCTTGTTCTCATCTCTTAGTATCGTCTGATTGAAACAGGTTAGTGACCCTCCAATGAATATTGTTTAATCAGCTAGCTGCGTCTTGTTATCTAACATCTGGGACCCAGAACAACAGTCACTTTGGAGGTTTGATTTTTCCATGTCTTGCGCCAACTGTTAGGAATATTTGGTCCGGCCAGCTTTTATTTAAGAGTGGACTTTGTCAGGGATTAAAAGCTGTTCCATCAGCTTTTGGGAGTTTGTGATCTTGGCATGTAATGTTTCAGGGAGAACTGTCTGGTGGACAGAGAGAAACCTGTTTTGACGTTTTGCATCTGACCTTGTACCAGAGTCAAAAAACACCCCGTTCTCTGGTACTTGACACATTCCCTGAATTTGTGTAAAAAGTCAGCAAGATAGCTCATGCTGCTCGCTACTCTTCTGTAGCTGGTCTAATCAACATCCGGCCACAGCCAGGACACATTTATAGTTGCCCCAGATGGACAATTACATCAATCCTTTGGTGTATTGTTTTTTCCTAAGTTCTGCAGTTCTCTGCCTCTCGCCCATTTACCTTCCCTCCTGAGGAAGTGAGCAACCAAGATCTGTCTGATTCTCTGGGCTATTTCAAGCAGGAAGTGGGCTGGCCGCATTTAGACAAGTTCCAAGAGTTTAAATACCACAGGGCACACTTGCCCTGTCCTCACTCCCCACAGCAAAACCCACATACAAACCACGGTAGCAGAGTGGTTAGCACTGTTGCTTCACTGTTGCGTCACGGTCCCAGGTTCGATTCCCGGCTTGGGCCACTGTCTGTGTGGAGTCTGCACATTCTCCCTGTGAATTCGTGGGTTTCCTCCGGGTGCTCTGATTTCTTCCCACAAGTCCCAAATGACACGCTTGTTATGTGAACTGGACATTCTGAATTCTCTGTGCGTACCTGAATAGGCGCCAGAATGTGGCGACTAGGGGCTTCTCACAGTAACTTCATTGAAGTGTTAATTTAAGCCTACTTGTGACACTAATAGAAATTATTATTATTATGGAATTGAAATCGATCCTGTCGTGCTGGTTCTTTTTTTTTTAAATACTTTATTGAAGCATTTGTAATTTTCAGAATTTAACATATTGACATTTCTAAAACAACCGCGCGGGTCGATGCACAAAATACCCCTAAAATAACAACACACAATAAACCACGTACCTCACTTCTCCTGCCCTACCCCCAATTACCCATCTACTAAATTCCCTGTCCTTATTTAACATTACCATGCCTCCTCTTTCCTTCCCCCCCCTCCCACTTTTTCCCTTTTCCCCCCCACGTTTTCTCTTTTTCCCCCCCCACTTTTTCCCTTTCCCCCCCTTACTGCTGACGTTCAGTTTTTGTTAAAGAAATCGATGAACGGCTGCCAGCTCCGGGCGAATCCCTGTATTGATCCTCTTAAAGCAAACTTGATTTTCTCCAGACTGAGAATCTCTACCATATCGCTGACCCACATCCTGATTTTGGGGGCTCTGAGTCCCTCCATCTCAGCAAGATCTGTCTCCAGGCCACCAGGGAGGAAAAGGTCAGAATGTCGGCCTCTCCCCCCCGCCCCATTTGCCCCGGATCTTCCAACACCCCAAATATTGCTAATTCTGGACTCTGAATTACCCTACCTTCCAGGACTTTTGACATAACATCTGCAAATCCCTGCCAGAATTCCCTCAGTTTCGGACATGCCCAAAACATATGAACATGGTTGGCCAGGCTACCCCCACACCGCCCGCATCTGTCCTCCACCTCCTCGAAGAACCTACTCATCCGGGCCACCATTATGTGGGCCCTGTGGACTACCTTGAACTGAATCAAGCTGAGTCTAGCAGAGGACGAGGATGCATTTACCCTTTTCAAGGCTTTTTCCCGCAGTTCAGTTTCCAGCCCCCCCCCCCAACTTCTCTTCCCACTTCCTCTCCACCTCTCTGATAGGGGCCCCTTCCCACTCTAACAATTCCCTGTATATGTCCGAAACCTTCCCACCTCCAACCCTGTTTTTGACGCACTTTATTCTGTAATTCCCTCGGGGGAGGCGAGGAAAGCTTGGGACCTGTCTCCGTACAAAGTCCCAAACTTGAAGACACCAAAACCCGTTCCCTCTTGGCAAGTCAAACTCCTCCTCTAATGTCTCCAAGGTCGGGAAGCCCTCCTGGATGAATAGATCCCCAAACCTCTCAATCCCTGTCCGCTGGCATACCTTAAAGCCTCTATCCAGCCCCTCCGGGACAAACCAGTGATTGTCACAGATCGGTGACCACACTGACGCCCCCCTCCAGTCTCATATGCTGCCTCCATTGCCCCCACACCCTCAGGAGCCACTACCACAGGACCTGTGGAGTACCCAGCCAGTGAGAACGGCAGAGGCGCCATCAGTAAAGCCTCCAGACTCGTACCTTTGAAGGATGCTGCCTCCATCCACTCCCAGACCGACCTCTCCCCCACTACCCACTTCCTGACCATCGAAATGTTGACAGCCCAGTAACAGTTGATAAAGCTCGGGAGAGCCAATCCCCCTTCCCCGCGGGCCCGTTCCAAGAGTGTCCTCTTTACTCTTGGGGTTCTACCCGCCCATATAAACCTCGATATTACCACATTAATACTTCTGAAAAAAGCCTTTGGGACAAAATCGGGAGATACTGAAAAAAGAAAAGCAGTCTCGGAAGAACCGTCATTCAACTTGTAGCCTGAAAATTGCACAAATTCTCCTAATACCTACATGAATTTGGTCATCCCCCCACCGTGTCCATGATATAAAGCAGCAAATCGTCCACATAGAGAGAGACCTTGTGCTCCACCCCCCCCCCCCCCCCCCCCCCCCCCACCCTCCTCTCTCACTATTCCCCTCCAGGTATTCGCTGCTCTCAGAGCCATTGTTAAGGGTTCTATGGCCATGGAAAACAGTAATGGGGAGAGCGGGCATCCCTGCCTTGTCCCCTGACAAAGACTAAAGTATTCTGACTGAACTCGGATAGTTCTTACATTTGCCATCGGGGCCTGGTACAGTAGCTGGACCCACTCCACAAATCCCTGCCCAAACCCAAACCGGCCTAAAATATCCCGTAGATACTTCCACTCCACTCGGTCGAAAGCCTTCTCTGCGTCCATGGCAACTACCACCTCAGCCTCGTGCCCCTTTGCTGGCATCGTAATTACATTAAGAAGTCGTCTAATGGTGGATGTCAGGTGCTTGCCCTTGACAAATCCCGTCTGATCCTCCCCAATTATCTCCGGCACACTCTCCTCTATTCGAGTGACCAGGATCTTTGCCAATAATTTGGCATCTACATTCAAGAGGGAGATAGGCCAGTATGATCCACAGCTCTCCGGATCCTTGTCCTGCTTCAGGATGAGAGAACTTGATGCCTGTGATAATGTTGGGGGGAGTACTCCCAGCTCCTTGGACTCGTTGAAAGCCTTAACCAGGAGCGGCCCCAGTAACCCAGAGAACTTCTTATAAAATTCCACGGGGAACCCATCAGGACCCGTGGCTTTACTCAATTGTATCGCCCCCCAGTCCATCTATCACCTCCCCAAGCCGAATCGGGCCCCCCAGGGCCTCCACTAGTTCCTCATTTACCTTCGGGAACTCTAGCCTCTCCAGGAATTGATTCATGCCCTCCTACCCAACCGGGGGTTCCGACTCGTATAGCTGGATATAAAATTCCCGGAACACTTCATTCACCACCCCTGGGTCCGTCACCGTCTTCCCCCTCAAATCCTTTATTTTCCCTATTTCTCTCGCCGCCTCCTGTTTCCTCAGCTGATGCGCCAGCATCCTGCTAGCTTTCTCCCCATGTTCATATATTGCCCCTTTTACCCTCCTCAGCTGACCCTCCACCTGTCCTGTGGAAAGGAGCCCAAACTCCATTTGAAGTCTCTGATGCTCCTTTAGGAGCTCCTCATTTGGAGACTCCAAATATCTCCTGTCCAACTGTAAGATTTCTCCTACCAACCTGTCCAGCTCTGACCGCTCCGTTTTCTCCCTGTGGGCTCGAATCGAAATACATTCCCCTCTAATGACAGCTTTCAGTGCCTCCCAGACCACCCCAGCTGCAGTCTCTCCCCTGTCTTGACCTTTATGTACCCCCGAATGGCCTCTCTCACTCGCTCACAGATCTCCTCATCCGCTAACAGCCCTGTATCTAGTCTCCACTGTGGGCGCTGGGACATTCACGTGTCTGCCTGTAGGTCTATCCAGTGTGGTGCATGATCTGAGACCACAATTGCTGAGTACTCGGTATCCTCAACCCCTGCTAGCAGTGTTTTATCTAGCACGAAGAAATCTATTCTGGAGTACGCCTTATGTACATGGGAGTAGAATGAATATTCCCTGCTCCTTGGTCTCTCAAATCTCCATGGATCCACCTCTCCCATGCGCTCCACGAACCCCCGCAGTTCCTTTGCCATTGCTGATAGCTTCCCCGCCCTAGCACTCGACCGTTCCAACCTCGGGTCCAGGGCCGTATTAGAGTCACCCCCCCCCCCCATGATCAGCCGGTGCGAGTCAACGTCTGGGATCCTCCTCAGCACCTTCCTGATTAATGCAACATCATCCCAGTTTTGGGCATATATATTCACCAGCACCACTGCCATTCCCTCTAGCTTCCCACTAACCAGAAAAACTCTGCCTCCCAGGTCTACCTCTATCCTCCCCCACCTCGATGTCACCCTTTTATTAATCAGGATAGCCATCCGCCTTGTTTTAAAGTCCAGTCCTGAGTGAAACACTTGCCGGACCCATCCCTTCTTTAATCTAATTTGGTCTCCCAGCTTCAAGTGTGTCTCCTGTAACATAGCCACGTCCACTTTAACTGTCTCAGGTGTGCAAACACACGAGCTCTCTTAGCCGGGCCGTTCAGTCCAGGGGGAGCTTTTGCCCCCCTCCCGTGTCGGTCAACCATGACCTTTCCTCGGCCAGCTCCTAGCCCGTGTTCCACACCTCGCTTGATCCGCCCCTCGGCGGCGACTACCATCTGATCTCCATCTCCAGTCTCCTAACTGTCCCTTACCCATCAGCAGTACCCCCCCCCCACCCCCCCACTTTGTCTTTCCCCAGCTCTCCCCCACTTTGTTCCTGTGAACCAGCTATCCAGCTAGCTCAGCATCTCCCTCCTTCTGGCGTCAAAAAACCTGCCGACTGCCAGATTCTGTCACACCTAGCAATAAAACAAGCACTCAACACAGTAACAACAATCGCAAAAAGCAAACATACCCTCCGCCCAACATGCAGGCAAAGAGGCAAAACCCTCCCCCTTTAACCGATTCTAATCAGTCCTATCACCTTCAAACAGAATCCAACACAATGGAAGAAGCTTCAAGCAGGTTAAGTGAAATTTTGCATCCAAGAATCAACCATCATTCTTGTGGAAACTAAAACAGTCCATTGCATCTTAAAAGTTCTTCCCTCGGGCAGCACGGTGGCCTAGTGGTTAGCACAGCTGCCTCATGGCGCTGAGGTCCCAGGTTCGATCCTGGCTCTGGGTCACTGTTCGTGTGGAGTTTGCACATTCTCCATGTGTTTGCATGGGTTTCACCCCCACAACCCAAAAATGTGCAGGGTAGGTGGATTGGCCAAGCTAAATTGCCCCTTAATTGGAAAATATAATTGGGTAATCTAAACTTTTTTTTAAAAAAGTTCTTACCTCTGTGATATCATACATAAAGCAGTAAATTAAAATCAAGTTACACAAGAAGAGAGGAAAGAGAAAAAAAACATTAAAACACCTCAACCCTTTTCTTCCCGAACATCGCAACTTAACTCACAGAATTAAAAGACCAAATTTTAAACAAGACATAGCGAAACACAGAACCATTTTTCTCACCTCCCCGCCATCCTGTCTCCTCCCCTAAACTCAGACCCCCACAGTGTGAGTTTAAAAGTCGTTACATCAGATTGCGAGGTTCTACCCCTCCCCCTTTGACTGATTCTTATCAGTCCCATCACTTTCAAAGAGAAGCAAACACAATAGAAGAAGTTCCGAGCAGCTTAATCAAAATTATGCATGCAAGAATCAACCATCTAAACCAAAATCAAATTACACAAGACGATAGAAAAGAAAAGAGAGAAAAAAAATTTTTTTAAAAATAAAACACCCAAACCCTTTTCTTCCCGAACATCACAACTTAACTCACAGAATTAAAAGACTGACATTTTAAACAAGACAAAGCAGAACACAGAACCATGTTTCTCTCCTCCCCGTCACTCCATCCCGTCCCTCAAACTCAGCCCACCACAGTTAGAATTCAAGAGTCCTTAATTTAAGAGTCCTTAAGCCCGATTATTGTCTTTCATGAAAGTAACCACCTCTTCCGGAGAATTGAAGTACAGCTTCCGGTTCTCGTAGGTCACCCAAAGACGAGCCTGGTATAACAGTCCGAATTTAATGTCTTTCTCAAACAGAGCCGCCTTAACTTTGTTGAAACTTGCTCTCCTCTTTGCGAGTTCTGGTCCTCAGTCTTGGTACACCCGGATCTCTGATTCTTCCCACATGTACCGTTTCGTTTGCCTGGCCCACTTCATGATACTCTCCATATCGTAGAATCGATGTAGCCTCACCACCATGGCCCTCGAGGGCTCACAACCTTGGGGCTTACCTACGAGCACCCTATGTGCCCGGTCCACCTCCAACGGCTTGTCAAACACATCGGCCCCGACCATCTCCTGCAACATCTTCCCCACATACGCTCCCGCATCTGATCACTCCTTCCCCATTGGCAGCCCGACGGTTTGGATATTTTGCCTGCATTAAACCGGTTCTCCAAGTCCTCCACTTTATCGAGCAGTCGTTTCTGTCTGTTCTGTAGTATGCTAATTTCCAAAGCCATTGCAGTGGACTCTTCCTCTCGTTCAGTCACCAGCTCCTGCAACTTTAGAATCTCCTGTCCCTGGGTCGTCATTTTCTCCTCCACCCGGTCAACCACCTCCTTAATCGAGGCTGTCATCTAGGTTACATCTTCTGTACATTACTTACAATGCCAGATGAACTTCTCATCCAGGTACTCAACCCATTGCTCCATCAACCAGTGAGCTGGCGTGGATGAGCTCTGTCTCGTTACCATTGAGCTCAATGACCTCTGATTCTTGCTTTCACTCATCTTTTGGTTTCTCCTATTTCGACTCTTATTTGGACATGATTCCATAAATTGAGGGTCACCTCCTTTTCCTCTCCCTTCGATCAACTTATGTTGAGAAATTTTTTGAAAAATCCGGCTTAAACGTCATTTTTAAAAAACACCAAGGGCGAGAGCCGCTGAACGTGCGACCGTTTACCCCATGGCCGCCACCGGAAGTCCTGTCATGCTGGTTCGATAAGGGAAATCAGGTTGTTGGCTCTGATGGTGTTCATAAAGGAAGCTCATCAAGGAATTGAATGCAGCTCACAGAAAGCCCCGGTTCACATATTTGGAAATTTGCTGGATCTTCCTTGTGGGCTGGAGAGAGACTAGATGGTGCCAACATTTTAGAAAGGCGGCAAATCAAAACTAGTGGAAGCGCCCACCGCTGGAAGGGCTGTTCCTCTTCACTATCTATGATCTGGATGAAGGTGGCATGGGAACTTTCCACTAGTTTGTGGATGATACAAAGATGTGGATATGGTGAAGCCTAAAGGCCCCAATCGCATCCTGGCTGTAGAATTAAAGACTTATTTTTCAGAACTGGCTGTACTCCCAGGCAAACGTTCCACTGCTGCTACAGCACTGGCATCTAAAGACAAAGTGGAAAATTATCCTTCTGTTTCCTGATTACAAAAAGCAGGAGCAATCCAATCCAACCAATTACTAGCCAATCAGCCTATTCTCAATCATCAGAAAAATGATGGGCAGTGTCATCGACAAGTGCTGTGAAGTGTCACTTATTCACCAATAACCTGCTCACAGATTGGGATTTGTGGACCAAGTCGTTTCCGTCCTCTTTACCAGCCTAATCCAGACATGGATGAAAGAGTTGAATGTCAGAGGTGACTGTGACTGCCCTTCGCATCAAGGCAGCATTTGATTAAGTATTGTATCAAATATCCCAAGCAAAATTGAAGTCAATGGGAATTGGAGGGAATACGCCCCACTGGTTTGAGTTATACCTAGCAAAAAGGAAGATGTTTTTGATTGTTGGAGATCAAACATCTCTGCCCCAGGCCATCACTGCAGGAGATCCCCAGTGTAGGCCAAACCATTTTCAGTTGCTGCATCAGAAATGAAGCAGTCAGTGCCCATATGCAACAAGACCTGGACATTATCCCGGCTTGGGAGTGATAATCAATATTTGCAGCAATCAATTGCAATGTCCCTGTCCAATAAAAGGGAATCTAATCATTTCCATTTGATATTTAATGGCATTACTAGCACTGAATCCCCCACCATCAACCTCTTGGGGGAAGAGCCAGATTAATATTGTGGTGACATAAGCAAGTCAGAGGCTATGTATTCTGAAGCAATTGTCTCACTTCCTGACAAGCCAAATCCTTTCCACCAAGGTGCAAGTCGGAGTGTGATGGAATGCTTTCCACTTTCCTGGATGAGTTCAGCTCCAATAACACTTGGGAAGCTCAACACCATCCAGGACAAAACAGTCCGCTTGATTGGCTCCCTATCTACCACCTTCAAAATTCACTCCCTCCGTCAACGATGCAGTAAGTCTGCAGTTTATCCCATTTAAGATGCACTGCAGCAAGACCTCAAGGCTCCTTTGAAAGCATCTTCTAAATCTGGGACCTTTGCCACCTAGAGGAACCAGAGTAGATAGACACACAATCACAAGTCCCATACCATTCTGGCTTGACAATATATCCTTGTTCCTTCATCGTTGCTGGGTCAAAATACTGGAACTCCCTCTCTGATGGCAGTGTGGATGTAGCCACATCATTGGGACTGCAGTGGTTCAAAAAGGTGCCCTACCATCACCTTCTCCTGTGCCATTAGGGTTGGGCCAACAATGTTGGCCTTTGCTGTCAGTGACTCTTAATCTTGTGAACAATTTTTTTTTAAAGTGAAAATGTTATCACCTTAAATGAGAAAGTTAGACTTCGGGCAGATCTAGGTGAATTAGGCAATCAACCCTTAGTTTAGATAAATGTGGTGTTACATAGTGTGGTATGGCAACACCAGGCATGTGTATTCTGTGCAGGGTTACATCAAATCACACAGTATTTACAGCACAGAGGCTGGGGATTCAACCTCTTCAGGGTCAATTCCAGTCTTAATGTATCGCAAATACCACTTCCCGATCTACTTACTTCATCTCACCCCATCACATATTTTTCTACTCTTTTCAGGCCCTTAAAATAATGAAAGGGTAGGATTGGGTTGTCGTGAATAGGTTATTATAGGGATTACTTAAGTAGAGATTTGTGTCAAAAAGTGTTTCTTGTCTCAGAGTTATTGACCTCTGGATGAAGTCACCATCGTGTGGACTGTGTTGTTTTTAAATTCTTTCATGGGATAAAGGCATCGCTGGCAAGACCCGCATATGTTGCCCTATCCCTAATTGCCCCTGAACGGCCCCTTTCTCGGCCATTTCGGAGGGAGGTTTAGAGCCAACCACATTGCTGTGGGTCTGGAGTCCCATGTAGGCCAGACAAGGGTAAGAATGGCAGATTTCCTTCTCTAAAGGGCAGCACGGTGGTACAGTGGTTAGCACCAATGCCTCACAGCGCCAGGGACCCGGGCTCAATTCTGGCCTTGGGTGACTGTCTATGTGGAGATTGTATGTTCTCCCCATGTCTGTATGGGTTTCCTCTAGGTGCTCCTGTTTCCTCCCACAGTCCAAAGATATGCAGGTTAGGTGGATTGCCCTTGCTAAAAATTGTCCCTTCGTGTCCGGGGATATGCAGGATAAGTTATGGCTGGGCGGAGGAGTGGGTCGGTGCACATTCGATAGGCGAATGGCCTCCTTCTGCACTGTAGGGATTCTATGAAAAGGGGCATCAGTGAACCAAATGAGTTTTTATAACAATCAATTGTAGTTTCATGGCCACCATTATTGAGATTAGCTTTATATTCCAGATTTTATTAATTAAATTTAACTTGCACCGTGCCATGATTTGAACTTGGCCGCCCAGAACTTTAGCTTGAGCCTCTGGCTTATTTGTCCAGTGACTTTACTGTTCAACTTTCTATACAGATTTCTGGCCCTCTCCCCTCAGTTACTCTGGTCTCCTGGAGCTATGTACCTCCCGGAGTAAGTAAGGAATTTCCCAGGTTCCCTTCTAAATTGGTCTCTTCTTTTCCTTCCCTCTTTTTTTTTTGTCTCTCCCTGGAGATTGCGTGCCTGCTCGGTGGTGGTGTGGCTTGTGGATGAAAATGGTGCCGTGCAAAGATTGTGCTCTGAAACAAGAGGACAGCCTTGAATAGGCCAACTAATCTTTACCTCTCCTTTATATATCTGTACACTGGATTAAAAGAAAATAATTATTTGTCCATGAAGTGTTTTGATATCGCTCGATAAATAGAATTTCTTTCTTGTTGCTGTACTCCGGTATCAAGCTGGCGGAATGATGCTTTAGCTTTCTGACCGTGTTCTGTTCCAATTCTAATGGAGACGTTTGTTATTTCAGGTTGAACTGATAGACTTCAAAGGGGAGGATTTAACAGAGTGTGAAGATGGAGGCATTATCCGTAGAATTAGAAAGAAAGGACACGGATATTCCACACCCAATGAAGGGGCTGCTGTCGAAGGTACGGCCCAGATCATCAGGTCGATTCTCAACCTGCACAGAAATCATAACATTGCCACATATCTTTTCCTTCTCTCTGTCGGCAGGCTGTGTACAGGCTTAAGAAAAACAGAAAGGGTATCAAACTGGTGGAAAAAGCTGACCGCTATTTTAAATTTGCACCCAAAACCTAATTCTCACAGTCTTATGCATTGTTCCCATCAATAATGTTCTGAAAGATAAATTATATTTGCAGAGGAGGTGGAAAAAAAAAGCTAGATATTGCAGATGCTGGAAATCTGAAATGGCAACAGGAACATTGAATGTCCTGTCAATGAGCTGAAGGCGTCTTTGCGCATATTATTGTGCCCGCTCACGCAATTTACCCCATTGGTTGAGTTTATGATATTACTGTCGGGAGTTCAATCTTAGCTTTTTATCCTTTGTATCGCGATCAGTAATTAGATTATTAATTATTAACCAATTATTAGGGATTAAATAATTACGGTGCCACAAACCGCACAGAACATACCATTAAATCCAGATTTTGTAACAGCCCACATAAATATTTTTGTGACAGGAATTTGAGGAGCAAAAATAATATTAAATGGATGTTGTTGAATATAGTTTTGAGGATTAAACAACGAATGTGGTCATATTGTTGAGCCTCTTGGTCTCTGGACTGTTACAAGAAGTCAAGCAGTTACGTACCAAACACTCTGCACTGAACTTGTAATTCTTTTTTTTTATAAATGTTTTTATTGGGTTTTTGAAAAAAGTATATTTGCCATTATGTACACAGGATATGATATATATACAGAAGAAGAGAAAGGCACACACACACAAATGACAAAGGGAAAAAGAAAAAAAAAGTAACAACACGAGAGAAATACAAAATCAAATAAAGTAACTGGTAGGGTATTATGCACCCGCTCAACAGCAGCAACTTTGTACACTTAGCAAAATTATTTACACACAAAAGCAGACATCTGTTTGCGTGGGGGAGAGACTGGGGTGGGGGGGGGGGGGGGGGGTTAGATATACATTTGGGCGCTGGAGAGACAATTACGGAGGGCAATACTCGAATGGGTCTGGTGATGGTGTTGCCCCTCGCTTCTCCCGGACAGATTTCACTGCCATTGTCGTCTCATGCACACTTTCGCTTCAGAGTCGGCCCTCCTGT